>NC_056745.1:1188025050-1188181415 GCF_019279795.1 Protopterus annectens
GGGGGGGGGGAAAAAAAGGGAGTACTTATGTGTTAGTGAGTTGTTTGGGTTATTCACATCAATCAAGCTGTTTTGGGGCTAAGCAGTGATGGGTTCTGTTTGATGAGTTAGTGGCAAACTTTGCTATTTTATGGTAGCACTGGTTTAGTTTATTTTGGATGGAAGTTTAAAGGTTAAGCAGTACTGGGGAACTAGATAATAAAGTGGGAAATGTGAGTGTAGATGCCAGGAGTTTCCTGGTTAAATCAGTTAAGTAATTTTTTGTTCTATAGAGTGCCCCTAATGTTTGTTGATTTTTTGATAGCCTGTTGTACATGGAAGTCTAATTTCAGGTTATCCTCAAGTCTCATGCCTTGTAGCTTGGTATGGGGGATGAGATGTGTAAGGGCTTTTGGGAGGAATAGCAGCAGCTTTTTTTTTGATTGAGCAGAAGCCGGGAGTTATTGAAAAGTTTTCACCTGATAAAAATGACTCTTGGGTAAGGTGTTGCTGAGTAATTATGTTACTAGCAGAACAGATTAATGTGGAGTCATTGGCATATTGTATGAGGGGATGCTTGACATTTGGCAGAGTATAGATTGTTGGTAAATATTATGCTGAAAAGCAGTAGCTCCAGTATGGAACCTTGGGGAACACCTGCTTTGCGGGTTGGAAGGATGAATAAAAATTAATCCATTTAACTGACTGGAGTCTGTTGGAAAGATAGCTGGAGAACCAGTTGGTGGAAGTGTTTAATAAGCTAAGTGAAGACAGTTGTTTTAGAAGAAGGCTACGGGAAATGGTATTGAAGGCCTTGGACAGATCCATTTTTTTAAATAAAAAGTACTTATTTACTATTTATTTATTTATTTATTTATCTTTGTTTACTGAGAAGGTCCAATTGGGATGAACCCTTTTTCATCAGAGGCCTAGGGAGAAAAGCTCCAATGTAGTTATACAAAAACATTTAGAGTATCAAGTCAAAGCATTTGTTTACATGGGTTAAAAATTGTAGATACATGAAAACTTTATGTACAAACATATGGCATCAAAGAAAAAAGTATATATACAGAGAGAAAGTGTGGCATTATCAGCTTTACAGTGAGTCAAAATTCATTCAGTTTCTCAGTAGTTAAATGCTGTAGTTCACATATCAACAAAAACAGAGATAATGATTAAAACATGATTTATGGGTGTAAAGGTTTGGTTGTATGGAGGCGACAGATGTAGTAGTTAGAGAAGTTGTCATGGTAGAGGTTCAAAGAAATAGTTTTGACTGAAAGTCACTGGGAGAAATAGTGGTATAGGAGTCAAGAGAACATGGAGAGTGTTTGCGAAGAGAAGAGATAAGAGAAAGGATATAAAAGTAATGAAGCAGGTATGGAGGGAGTGATAGGCAGGTGTGTGATGATGTCATTAGTTATACAAACAAGGCCAATTAGAAAGGATTGAGAAAAAGCAATAGGGTGAGTGATGGTGATGTGAGAGAGTATAGTGTGGGAAAAGGGCAGGGTGCTTTTTAACTGTTTGGAAGTCTGATGAAGGAAAAGTAAGTGTTAGGCAAGAAATTGTGCTGGAGTGTTTGGGTGTGGTATGGATTTAAGCAGGAGTATTACAGGAGCATAGCCAGTTATTTTTTATGTTTTAGTGTTGCTTTGAAACTGTTTTTATTGTATGTGAGTTGCAGGTGACTTGGCATGGAGTTCCCAGGGCTTGGTGAGATGGTGGCATTTCCGAGAATCACTATCAGAGTTGTTAGATTTAGTTGTATCCAAGAGGGATTTATTGTTGGACCGTAGGTTTCTGGTATTTGTTGATACTTGGAGTAAATTTCCTAGAGATGGGCATTTGTCTGGGTAATGTATAATGGTGTGGGTCATTATAAGTTGAGAGTAGGACAGGTATTGTGGAAGTTTAGGTCTTTTAGTGCTTTACAGTGATACATTGACTGGGTAGTCATGTTGCTATTTTATGATAACAAGAGTCCAGTTTTGCTCTAAGCGTTATGTTTTGATTTGTAAAAATAAGAGCTGTGTACAAGAGGGAGGGGAATAGATAGGTTTGGGCCATCGGTTTTCTAGTATTATCTGTGAGGATTTTTTGGGCCATGTAGAGGGAACCTAGCTTTCTTTATCACTTAGAGTGGATTTGGATTATATTTGAGATTATCATCATGTAAAACTCCTAGGAGTTTGGTCGAGAGGCACTTTCATTTTTTTGTATGGTTTGATGATAGAATAGGGAATGTTTGTTTTTGTTCATAGTATTGTTTGAGGGTAAAGAGCATCATCAGTTTAGTCTTTTTAGCATTTAGTAGTACGTCTAAGTTTGACAGACAAGATTCTGTGGAAAGGAATGCCTGCTTTGTGATGTCCTACAGTTTCTTTAGTGTTGATGCTGGGCAGATGGGTGTAGTATCATCTGCATATTGGACTAAGATTCCATCTTTAGAAACAGTGTGAAGTTTATTAATAAAGATGTTAAAAATGCCTAAGATTGGACCTTGTGGTACTTCAACTGTAAGCAGAAGGAATGAAGAGAAATTCTTTTACTATTTTACCTCTTTTTCTGTCTATTTGTTAGGTAAACGAGAAACCAGGTAAGGGATAGGTTATTGGGGTTGTAGGAAGAAAGTTCACGCAGAAGTTTTTGGTGAGATACTATATCAAAGGCTTTGGGCAGATTGTGGAATAGGGTTGAAACTAGGCTACCATTGTTCCTATGATAATTGACTATACTGGCAATTTTAAGGAGGGTAGTTATGGTGCTATGACCTGTGCAGAAGCCATGTTGTATATTGGATAGTCAATTGTGGTTGGGGAAGTATTGGACTAGTTGGTAGTGGAAACATTTTTCAAGAATTTTTGACAGGGGAGATAATATGGCAGTTGGCCAGTAGTTTGGTAGCTCTGTAGAATTGCCACCTTGGTGGAGCAGTATGATGAAAGATTTTTTTCCAGACGTCTGGGACATATTTTTTTATTAGAGATCTATTAATAAGGATGGATACATGATATGTTATGCTTTCAGCTGCAATTTTCAGGTATCTGGAAGGGACTTTATTAGCAGCCATTGCTATTGGTTTAAGGTTTAGGAGATACTTCTTGATTACTGAAATGGGAACAGGTTTGATGTTGAATTGGGGGGTATTGCTTTTTATGGGCTAATAGGAGGGAGGGTAGTAAGTTGTTTGGATTGATAACAGATGCAATAGAGGTTACAAAGTTGGAATTAAATTGGGTAACAATATTTTCTGTATGCTTAATATTTGAGGGATGGTGGTTTGGCTAGGTTGCAGTAGTCTTTGTATAATAGACTAGAACTGTTTGGGGTTGTTTGGTTGGTGATCTGAATGTTAGAGAAGTATGATTTTTTTGTCATTACTAATATGATGTTTAACAAGGTTTCTTGAGTGTCTAAAGATTTGTATGGTAGACTTGTTCTTGTTCTTGAACCATGTTTTCTAAGCACGGTCCCATTGTCTAGGTAGTTGCCTGGTTGATCTTGTTAGCCATGGAGGTAGGTTTGATCTGATCCCCTTATTTTTGAGAGGAGCATGTTCCTTTATTATGTTTGATAAAACTTGATTGAAATTGGACACAGTTATCTTGTGGCATTATTTTAAGGATGTTCCAGTTATATTGTTTTAGGTTTAGGTTAAAGCTGTTTAGGTTAGATTTAGTTTGGCTCTGAACTTGCTTCTAGATTATGTGTTTGAGGATATTTTTCTGTTGTTTGATTGCAAAAGTTGGGAAGTGGTCATTAATTATATCTGGTAGTGTTCCTACATATCTTACTACTTTAGGTCTATATTTAACTATCCAGTATTATGCATTCTATAATGATATAAGAGTAGTATAATTAGGGTAGTCATGATATGAACAAAACAGTTTCCGCTCAGCTAATTAAAAATTACCATAATCTAAACCCAAATAGTATAGACTGCATGGAGCAGATTAGTATACACTCTCCTTTCCCACCCTATTTCATAACAACATGGAATGGTTATCAAATCCATGGCTTGCCACTGTATGTGATAAGCAATAACATCAGCTGTAGTCTGCATAACTGATGTCAAAGAATTTTTAATGCAGACCATGTTTGCGCCTCACTTCAAGGCACTCAAGAAGCCTTTTATACATTCTACTCTGAGGATTGTATTACTTTTACAGGTAATGCCTCATTAGCAAGATGCCAAATAGTTTCAGTATATTGACAGCATATGGTTTTGGAGCTAAATAGTTTTTGGACTCTCAAAGAAACAGGAATGATGTTGAAACTGCATGGACTGCAGTTGTGGTCCTCAGATGGACTGCAGGTCTGATGCTTAGAATCGTGACACTGAAAGTACTGTTATACGTATTATCTGTTAAGTGCAGAGTTGCAGTACCTCAAAGTATGCCCCTTATTCTGAGGTACAGTAATTTAAGAGTTAGTAAACATAAGCAAATGCGGTGTTGGGGGTCACATTAAAGCAAATTTTAGATTCACTTATTTGTCATTCACACATTATCATCCATAGTTGCATAACTCACAATTATGTGTCTCATACTCTGTACAAGAAGGCTGAGAAATGCCCTTTGCTGAACAGTGAGAGAGAGAGAGAGAGAGAGAGAGAGAAAGCACACACAGTATGTAATGTTTTGCAACTTTCACTTTATCACTTTTAGGACTATTGTCGTTGTACAAATTGTGGAAAACCAAAGATTTTACAACGTCAGTGAAAGTAAACAAAAAGTTGCTCTGTTAGCCAAAATAATCGTTACCATGTCAGTAAACTTTAAAGGTAAAGCATGCATCTAGCTACATATTCCGTATTAGGCTAAGTGGGGAAGAGAGGTGAAAAATGTTTAACTTTTGAACAACACATGGTGTACCTTCAGTTTTGAGACAAAACACATTGTATGGCATTTTGTTATTGATCGTGCCTCACCACTTCTTGTATCTAAATAGCCAAACAAATGAAAAAAAAAAGAGAAAGTTTCAGTGTAGTATAAGACTGGTTGGAACAAATGGATAGTGGCTGATTCAGATGTAGATCTGCTAAACATGCTTTTTTCAGGCAGTTTCTAAACTTGTGATTACCTGGTAGCACACAGCTAGAAAACCTGAGTAACTGCTAGCACTTAGATGGAAAAAATGTGAGTATCTAATAGCATACAATTGGAAAACTTGTAATTGACCACACCTGCATCTATAAAATAACTCATGGTAAGTACAGAAGGGCCTCAGTCATGGGCAGGAGGGCAGATAATGTTAACTACATGATAGAACTACCAGACAGGAAGCAGAATCATGTTAACATCATTAAACTGTACCCCAGCACAATTGTAGCTGTGGTCATGATATTTATTATTATTATTATTTATTCCAGTTTGATGACCGGGCAGGTCCACTGGACTCAGGGAGCCCGTTTTCAGTGGAGGCCCGGGGAGAAAAGCTCCAACAATACATAGTTACATGAATAATTACTAAGAAACTTTGCATTACTGACAAATAAACAGGTAGCATTCATAAAGAAACAAACAATTACAATTTTGTTTAGGTGTAAAAGACAGGCAAATGGCCTTGAGGCTAAATTTTACAGTATAGTTATTTATACATAATACAAATGAACAAGGTTAGCTAGGTGAGAGGTTAGCCAGGAGTAAAAGTGGAGGAGACCTTGAGAGGTATAGGGTGGAGAGTACAATTGCATTTCCTATCTGAGTAAAGGTGAGAATGAAGAAGAGTTTTAAAGTTTTTGAGGTTATTGCAGGTCCTAAGAGTGGAGGAAAGAGTATTCCATTTTTTGGCTAAGGTGAAGGAAAGCAGAAGTTGACCACCTGGGCGCTTGGGTTTGTGGATTGTGATTAGGTTTTGGTGGGTAGATCTAAGTGTTCTATGGGGAGTATATGGTTGTAGGGGATTGGATAGTGTAGGGCACTTGGTAGGTTGGAATAGTAGTTTTATAGGCAGTCGTGATTTGGAGAAAGTCACGTTGGTTATAGAGTTCAAGACAGTTTAATGAGTGAAGGGAGGAACTAATTTAAGAGGATTTGGCTTTGGTAGCAAATATGGAGATTTTATTGTAACATACTTCTAGTTTGGAGGATAGTGAGGAGGATAAATTAGTAAGCAGAGGGACGCCATACAGTAGAGAGGGAAGGTGATAAGTAGTGGCGAGAGTTAGTCTTGTAGCAGGAGAGAGAAAGTGGTTGTTTCTATAAAGTAGGCCGAGTTTTATGTGGGTTTTCCTTATGTTTAGCTGGACGTGAGTATTAAATTTTAGGTGTTCATCAATGGTTACACCAAGAAGTTTGGCAGAGGGAACGACCTCTAAAATGG
This sequence comes from Protopterus annectens, assembly GCF_019279795.1. Classification (NCBI taxonomy): domain Eukaryota; kingdom Metazoa; phylum Chordata; order Ceratodontiformes; family Protopteridae; genus Protopterus; species Protopterus annectens. The sequence continues at coordinate 1,188,031,357 of NC_056745.1, forward strand.
TTATTTGGAATGAGTTTTTATCAATAGGGGAGGACTTAGAAGGAGAGAATAGAAGGATTTTAGTTTTGTCAGCATTTAATGAGAGGTGATTTTGGAGCATCCAGTTTTCAGTAGTTGAGAAGGCTGTTTGTGTCAGTAGTTGGAGATCTGTTAAGTTGGAGGCACAGCAGGTCAAAGTAGAATTGTCAGCATATTGAACAATTTTAGTATTGGGTATGGCCTTGTAAAAGTCGTTAATAAAGATGTTGAATAGAATTGGGCCAAGTATGGATCCTTGGGGTACTCCAGTGGGGTTAGGATGGAAGGTGGAGGTGCCCTTGGCCCCATTTGACAGCCTGGGACCTGTCGGAAAGATAGCTGGAGAACCAGGAGAGAGTTTTGTGGGAGAGATTGAGATTAGACAGATGATTTAGAAAGTGGGTGTGGGAGATAGTATCAAAAGCTTTAGATAAGTCCAGCAGAACTGAGGATACTAAATTACCGGAGTCACGGGTTAAAGTGACAGTATGTAAGAAGGAGAGAAGGGTGGTGTTGGTACTATGTCCTGGGCGGAAGCCGTGTTGAGTTGGAGAGAGTAGCTGGTGTTTGGTAAGGAATGGCAAGAGCTGAAGGTGGATGCATTTTTCAAGGAGTTTAGAGAGAGGGGAAAGGATAGCTATGGAGTGGAAATTAGATACGTTACAGTTTTTGCCACCCTTGTGAAGTGGAAGAATATATGCAGAGCACCATAGTTTGGGTACATAGGATTCAAATAGGGCTCTATTGATCAGGATGCTAATAGGGAGAGCAATACCATCGGAGGCTATTTTTAAGAAGGAGGAGGAATGTTGTCGGGGGCATTGGAGCAAGGCTTTAGTTTAGAGAGTAGTTTCTTTATTTGGTAGGTGGAGATGGGTTTGAGTTCGAAAGTAGGGTGGAGAGGAGGGAGAGCGTGTTTGGTTGGGGGGAGGTTGAGGGTTGTTGTTGATAAAGGTCTTGGTTAGCTCAGCAATAGAAGTGGTGAAGAAGGTGTTGAATAGTGAGGCAATTTCAAGGTCAGATTTGCTGGTGTCGGGGCAGGGATTGTTTTTAGTACCTGGCCTAAGGAGAGAGTTGATAGAGTTCCAAACTTTTGGGGGTTTTTTGCATGATTTGTTTGCATTTTGATGTAGTAGGACTTTTTATCTTTGATAACTTGTTTTTTGGCAAGGTTTCTTAGTTGTTTGTATTTAAGTAAAATGTCTGGTTGTTTAGTTTGGAGGTATGTTTTCCAGGATGTATCTCTCTGTAGCATAATCTTTTTGGTGTCTTTGGTAAGCCACTGGGTGGTCTTAGTTTTTACTCTTTTTATTCTTACTGGAGCTAGGGAGTTAAGGACATTTAAGAAAGTTGAATTGAAAAAGTCAATGGCTGAGTCAAATGGAAGAGTTTTCAGGGGGTTCCAACTGGTATTCCTGAATGAATCAGAGAAAGTAGTAGGGTTAAAGTTAGAGAGGTTGCGAGTGTGGATAAACTGGTGGGAGTGGGGGGGGTGAAGGAAGCTCGATGGGTGAAGGCAGGGAGGTGGTCTACTAATGGGTCTGGTATGACACCAGATTGTATCACTTTATTGGGATGAGAGACTAGGATCCAGTCTAGTATGGAGCCTGGGGGGTTGGTTTTGTTGGGTCTAGTGATGGTGTTAGTAAGTTGAGTGTAGTTAAATAGATTGATTGACATGGTGGGGTTAGGGTTGTTGATTTTGTTCCGGTCTATATTTACATCACCCAATATGTAGGTTTCCAGTTTAATATTTGAGGAGGCCCAGGACAGGATGTCTTCCAGGGTGTTGGTGTTGTTACCTGGAGGAATATAGAGGGAAATGAAGCAGATGCTTTTATGATTGTTAATTTTTAGAAGGTCTGCTACAAGTTCAGCATTATTGAAAACAGGGATGGGATTAGGATATGGAGTAAAGGACAGCTGGTTGGAGTAGACTAGTGCGACACCGCCACCTCAAGTACTTAGGCGGTCAGATCAAAGTGATTGAAATCCAGGGAGAAGGAATTCAGAGTCACTTATGTAAGGTTTTAGCCAGGTTTCAGAGATGGCTACAATGTCAGGTGAGTTGTGAGTGAGCCAGGCATGAAAGTGGGTTGTTTTATTTTTTAGGCTTTGGGCGTTGATGGTGAGGAATTTGAGGTATTTATTGGTGGAATTATTGTGGGAGCTAGTGTGGTTAGTAGGAGAGAAGTTTGGTCCTGGATTAGGGTGAATGTTGCCGGCTAAGCAGAGGTAAGTGAGATATGGAATAAGTTGTTTTGGTTTGCACTTAGTTAGAAGTGTCTGATAATGAAAAGGTCTGGGTTTGTAGTATTTAGTAGTGATTGGGAAAAGGTGGGAGGGAACTAAAGAGGCTGAGATGTTGTGGATGTTGTGGGGGAGGTGGGGAGGCAGAGGTGGAGGGTGTATATGGATGTAAGTATAGGAGGTGGCATGGTATAGAGGAAGTAGAAGAAGGATGAGGATGGATGTGGAAATAAAGGTTTTAGGAGTAGGAGAGTGCATGATAGGTGGGGCCTGTTGGATGTACTAGAGAGGAGGTTAAGGGACTTAGGAGGGAAGGGGTGAGGTAGTGAGAGGCTAGTGGGGTGGAGGGAAAGTGTTGAGGATTGGCCGGTGGAGAGAGGGAGGGATGTTAGTAGGAGAATAAATGTAGGAGCACGGGGGGTGTGTGAGATTTGGGGGAAGGGTAGGGGAGCGGAGTGAGCCTGCAGGGCGAACAGAGCAGGTCAGAAACAAGGAAATGGAAGAGCAAGTCAGCGAGGAACAATCAGTGAGGTGAGTATGCACTGTATATTTGTATTTTACAGTTTATAAAAAATACTTTACATCAAATACAAACAATAACAAAGGAAAATAAAGCAGACCAGAACAAAAGTTAAATAAAAAAATATGCATTTTAAGTTTAACGTAAAAAAATCACCCCCTTGCACTTTTCCTTAAAAATTAAGCTAATCAAAACTCAAAATTTTCATCATATGAGCTAAGCATTTCTGTATTTAAATTAGACTGTTAATTCCACATCTGAAATTGTTGTCTTCATTTGCTCTTCAACCTGTGGGACACGGAATCGGAACGGATCTGACTCGGCCGCATTTCTCCAGCATCTGATCCAAGGTCCAAGCTCCTCCCCTACCTATAATGCCCCTGTCTCCTTCCTCCCTTCAGATCTTGTTTGCTGCGTCTAAGGTTCACATAGTGGTCCGTGCCCTAAACGATTTTTTGGGTAAGCTTTCCTGGGTTTTATAGCTATCTTTAGTCCCTTCTATCCCCCTTTCACTTTTTCTGCTCTTTGCGCTCAGGCTTTAGTGCTTTAGTAAAAAAAAAAAAAAAAACTTTTCCTGCTGCTATCCCCCTCTCTTGCTCTCTCATGTGTGTGTGGGTGAGTGCTTTGGGTTTTCTCTCTCCATCCTCATGGCAGAGACACCCAAACTGGGATTCAAAAAGTGCACAGAGTGTGCATCCCTGCGGATGGCCACACTCGGTGCATTGTGTGTTTAGGGGTTCCTCACCTCGATTCCTCCTGCTTGATCTGTGTGGGGTTCAATTCCTGCACATTGATCGACAGAAGGAATAAACTTTTTCTTAAGGGCCTCCTTAAACCTCCCACTACAGAGGTCCAAGCTTCCTCTTCAACCTATTCTGGTTCCCCCTCTACCCCGGCATCTGAGACTCAACCTCCCACCAAGAGGACCCGGGATGGAGAGAAGTGCAAACACTGGGATAGGCCAAGTAAGTGGTCCCCCAACCACCCCTCCTCGGCCGAACCACCGTCAAAATCTCACCCGGGCCTTGGCTCAGGTTCCCTCAGCTCCATTCCCCTTGCTTCTCCCCAGAACTGGAGTTGTCTCTGAGCCATTCACTGGTGTTGGCTTCACCCCACCAGCTGTCTAGATTGGTGTTGGTGGCTCTTCTGCTAGGTCCACCAGCAGCCTCTCCAAAGCCGAGGTGGACAGAATGATGCGGAGGTTCATCTGCATACAGATACAGATGGGAGCCCTGCCTGCCCCCCCCCCCTCTCTGGGGCTGGGGGCATGCAGTCCGCTTTCATCCTGATAACTTCTCTGATCCGACCCCCGGTTTCAGAGTCCTCAGGTCCGAGGACTGTCAGTATCAAGGGGTCAGCACCAACAGTACCTGATACCTCAACGCTGACCATTGCCTTGAGCGGGTTGTCATCATCAAGCTTGGAGCCATCTGGCTCTCAGAGCCATAGCCTCGGCACAGGATGCGAGGGGGGTGTTTTTGGCTGCAGGGATTCATTCTCCTTCTGCCTTTGATGTGGTGGAAAGGGATGTTCTTCGTCCCCCATTGCTGCAGTCCTTACTATTGGGTATAGTCGGTCAGGGCGCGTGGAGCGCGTCAAAGCCGTCAGGGTACTACTCGCATGACGCGGCGCCATATCCTCAGTCTTTTTTGCCGCATGGTCCGATGCAGAAGCAGTTTTGCGAGTGCAGGTTGGCGTTCTGAAATATTTCCGAAACCGGAGTTTCAGACCGAAACAGAGTTGGCTAAGTACCCGTTGGGAACATTTTGGTTTTTCTTGCCTCAGTATTTAACCGGATGTCAGAAAAAGTGAATAACTGTATTTCTTGTGGGAAACAGATACCTCATAGGGATTACCATACCTTGTGTATACCTTGTTTAGGGCCTGAGCACGACGTTGTTGGTTGCCGCTCTTGTGCTAGGTTTAACAAACGCACTATTAAGAGGAGGTTAGACTGTGCCAGGTTAGTGTTTGGGAAGCGTTGCAATTATAAAATGCCGTCGGATGCTCCCCAAGAAGCGCAAGGACAAAACAGCGAAGCCTAGGGTTGATGAACCGGCAGTCCCGGACGTCGGTTCTTTAGAAGGCTCAGTGGAGCCAGAGGTTTTGCCAGGAGTTTCCATGGAGTCTCAGGCAGAAACTTTACTGTTACAGGATGTGCCTTCTCAGGAGGTAGGCCAGGCTGAGGGGCTTCTCAGGTAACTGTTCTTCCCTCTCTTCCCAAGGTGGTTAGAGCCTCTCCTTCTGTTGCCAAAACTTCTTTGAGAGGTAGGCCTACTTCAGTTTCAGTGGGGGCTTCTCCTAGCATTTCGGGTTCTGTACCTAAGAAACATATGCTTAAAATGGCAGAAGATTTGATTACTTTGATTAGAGGTTCTATGCCCCGCCTGATAAGAGGCCTAGGGTGGAACCGAGTTTGATAGTTTTGAACAGTGTTCAGAGGCTTCAGAGTCTTCTGGAAGACTTGCAGGAGTATCCTACTTATTCTGATTCTGATGTGGATGATTCCACTCCTACAGCTTCCTCCTGAGGATTTCTCATTTTCAGAGACTCTGCATTCCATGAGGGAGCACTTTAAATGGGAAGGCCAGGATTACTCTGATTCAGGAAAAGGCTTAGGGAATTCTTGTTTTTACCCCAGCATAGGCCATTAGCTATTCCTCCTGTGTTGAACGTGGTGGAAGATGTTTTTGCAGAGGCTTCCCTGAACCCTGACTCTTTGCCTCCTGCTCCTGTTAAGCCTGATAGGTACTATAGGGTGCCCGAAGCTCATAAGTATTTGTTTAAGAGTCCTCCCAGAAACTATTTCTCAAGGGCCTAAAGGTGTTAAGGCTTCTGTGGTTAAAAATCCTGTTCCCACTGATAAAGAGGCAAGGGCTTTGGATCGGTGGGGAAAGAAAGTGTATACTTCTTCCACTCTAGCCATGAGAGCGTTGAATTGTCAGTTTCACATGCTAAAATATCAGAATTATCTCCTTTCGCAATTAAAATCTAAGGTGGATGCTTTGGCGGAAGGTATTGAGTGTAAAGAGTTGCTGGATTTGGTTCATGTGTCTGAACAAGTGGGTAAGCATTCTTTGCAATGTGGTTTTGATGCTGTACAGGCCTCCTCGAGGGTGGCTGCTACTAGTTCTGTTCTTCGCAGGCATGCCTGGTTGAAGGATCAGAATTTAGCTGAGCATGTTAAGACAAGGATTTTGGATGCTCCTTTACAGTCTGATGTGTTGTTTGGATCGCCTGTGGAAGCAGTTTTAAAGAAAATGGAGGACAAAGCTAAGTCTATGCAAACTGTTAAGGATTTTTTGCAGGTGCAGCCTCGCAAGTTTAGTAGAAATTGGCCTGCTAAGGGGTGGACATATCCTGCTTATGATTCCCAGTCTAGGGGTAGGTCTAGACGTGGTAGGGGCAGGGCTCAAGGTTCATTTAGGCCTAGAACAGGGAGTTCACCTGCTCAGACTTCCGGTGAGGGCAGGGGTCAGTCCTTTCGTAAGCAGACCCAATAACCTGTCTTTTCAGCTGCCAGTAGATTCTCGTCTGGCAGCTCCTTTGGGAGGAAGACTGTCTCTTTTCAAAGAAAATTGGGATTTAATTACTCAAGACAAATGGGTGTTGGATATCATTCACCACGGTTACAGATTTTATTTCCATACAATGCCCCCTTTCAAAGGCATGCCAGACGTTCCTCCTCCACAAAGAAAGGAGGCTCACAAGCAAGTTTCTCAGTTACTCCAGATGGGGGCCATTCAGCCGGTCCCTGTATCAGAAAGGGGTCTAGGATTTTATTCTCGCCTGTTCCTAGTACCAAAGAAGGGGAACATGTGGAGACCAATTTTGGATTTATCTCTCCTCAACACTTTTCTGGACATTCCCAAGTTCAAGATGTTGACGTTACAACAGCTTTTACCTCTGCTGGGCAAAGATCACTGGATGGTAACTTTAGATCTCAAGGAAGCTTACCTTCATGTGCCTATAAGGCTAAGTTGCAGGAAGTATCTGCGGTTTCGAGCTGGAAATTCTCATTATCAGTTCTCTGCATTGCCCTTTGGCTTATCTACTGCCCAGAGTATTCACAAAGGTTCTGGCTCCAGTGATAGCTTACTTCAGGCTTCAAGGAATTCAAATCTATCCTTACTTGGACGACTGCCTGATTCTGGCTCAAGAAAAGGAAGACCTTCTACAGCATCTGGAATATGTTATAGCAGTGCTAAGATGCCTAGGGTATTCTGTGAACAAAATAAAGTCCAGTCTAGTACCCTCTCAAGACATGTGCTTTCTGGGTGTGAGACTGAATACAGCAGCCCAGATGGCCTTTTTAACCCCGGACAAACAAAAGAGTCTGTCACTTTACTTCCATCACCTATCTCATCAGTCCGTGTTGACTGCAGGGACAGTCCTTCAAGCATTAGGGTTCATGGCATCTTGTATTCTGGTGCTTCCCAATGCCAAACTGCATATGAGGAAGTTACAATGGTATCTCAAAAACGTATGGACACAGCACTGCCAGGATTTGGACACTGTCATTCAAATAATACCTTGCCTTCAAAAAGAATTTTTGTGGTGGGCTCAGGAATGTCACCTAAACAAGGGACTCTCTCCAGAGGCGAGTCAGATTTTAACGACAGATGCCTCGGACATTGCTTGGGAGCTCATCTAAATGGAAAGTGGATACAAGACAAGTGGCCTGCCAGACTACAGCATCTACATATCAACCTGAAGGAGATGTTAGCAGTCCAGTTTGCATTAATGGCTTTCAAGGAGTTACTTCTTCCAGGGCAGGTGTTGATTCTAACAGACAACACAACTGTCATGTGGTACATCAACAAGCAAGGGGAACACATTCTTATCCGCTATGCAGGCAAGCAATGATTTTATGGGAGATTATGCAGCTTGCAACTAACTCTTCAGGCAAGGTTTCTGCCGGAGCACAGAACTCCTTAGCAGATGTGTTAAGCAGACAAATCATGGATCCCCACGAGTGGAAACTGGATCTTCATGTATTTCAAAATTGACAGTGTCATGGGGAACTCCAGACATAGATCTGTTCGCTTCTCCACTAAACCACCAGCTGCCACAGTATTGCACAAAGGGGTTTCATCACACAGCTTGGAAAGTGGATGCTCTGTCTTTCAGTTGGAAAAACCTTCATGTGTATGCCTTTCCTCCTCTGCCTCTTCTTCCAAAGGTACTATTAAAGGTCAGACAAGACAGGCCAAGGATGATTTTGATAGCTCCAGATTGGCCTCGGCAACATTGGTACCCACTACTACGGAGTCTGGTAAGGAAGCCTCCATGGCCTTTACCTCTGATTCCTCATCTGTTATCTCAGAAGGATGGTCATCTGCTCAATGTCAAGCTTCACTCTCTTCATCTAACAGCCTGGCATATTCTGTGTTGAAACACAGCAGGTCTCAACTTCCTCAACAAGTTCTAAATGTGATTATGGAAGCTAGAAGACCTAGTACAAGGAAAGAAATGGAAGAGATTTTTATTTTGGAGTACAGCAAAGAATTTGCAGGTTTCTGAGCCTAATTTGAGTGTGGCTCTTCAATATCTTACTGAGTTATTGGACAAAGGTTTGTCCTTCTCTTCCATTAAGATTCATGCTGCAGCAATTTCAGCTCACTATGATTGTGACCCACCATTGTTTTCGCATCCTTTGTTCAAGCAGTTTCTTAGAGGGGCAAAGAATATAAGACCCCAAAGCTCCTACTCCTGCTTGGGATCTCAATTTTGTGTTGGAAAAACTTACTCTACAACCTTTTGAGCCTGCTACTGCTGAATTGAAATACTTGTCATGGAAGACTGCTTTTCTGTTGGCTATTACTTCTGCAAGAAGGGTGTCTGAGTTGCAGGCCCTTATGGCAATAGAGCCATTTTGATTTTCCATAAGGATAGGGTATCATTTAATCCTTCCTTTATGCCTAAGGTGGTTTCTAGTGTGGCTTTAAACCAAACTATTCATTTGCCTACTTTTATGCAGACCCCCAAAATAAAGGGGAAAAGATTTTGCACACTTTAGATGTACACAGGCAATTGCGTTATTATTTAAGCAGGACTAAGGATTTCAGGCAGTCTCAGCAGTTGTTTGTTTCTTTTGCTTTGAGTTCACAGGGTAAGCCTGTGTCAAAACAAACTATTTCTAGGTGGATTGGCTTTTGCATTGCATTTTGTTATTCCCATCATGGCAAGGAGATTCCAGCTGGGATTAGGCCTCATTCCACTAGGGCTACTGCCACTTCAACAGCATTTCTAAGGGGTGGCAACTAAGGATATTTTGGAAGCAGCTACTTGGAGTTCAGTGCATACTTTCTCTAAGCATTATCACCTTCCTATCTACTCTAAGTCTAGGGCTGGTTTTGCCACAGCTGTCTTGCAAGGCATGTTGTCAGCTCCTGCTTCTTTATGATTTGCCAGCCTCCCTTACCTCTGCTTTGGGATTCTACCCAATAGTAAGGTCTGCAGCAATGGGGATCGAAGAACATAGTACTGTTTTGTACCTACCATAAATGTAGATCTTCGAGCATCCCATTGCTGCAGTCCAATTTACGCTCCCTCCTTCCCCTCTGTGTTTAGGGGTGGTTGTGTAGGTGAGGTTACATGCTTATATTTTTGTATATATTCTTGTATATATTGTACATATTTTTGGTGCAGGTATTTTGGGCCTTGTCTTTTTAGGGTCTTCTGACATCTGGGGCAAGAAAAGACTGAGGATATGGCGTCGGTCATGGGCATTTCTACCCTGGCGTCAGTCTAATGCACCCTGACCGACTATACCCAATAGTAAGGACTGCAGCAATGGGGATCCTCGAACATCTACATTTATGGTAGGTACAAAACTGTACTTTCTCTTGATTCCATCGAGACCCTTGACAATCTTGTCCTTGGAGTCCATCCTGGCTCCCTCTGTCTCTGGTCCGAATTCCACCATCCTGCCACCTCAGGGACAGCCCGCTGCCTCTCTGACCCAGGGAGTTCCCCCACAGGAACAGCTGGATGTTTTTGTGTCCTTACCCAGAGCCCTCTAAGATGTTGTCCTGTTTGATTTTCAGCTAGAGCGTCTCCTGTGTGGAGACATGCGTGAATGAGCGTACCTTCATTGAAGGTTGTGCGTCAGGGCTGGCAACTCGGCACGTAAAAATCTACTGCCAATCATTAGCAGACTGGAGTTCCGCTGTGGCGACCCCTAACCAGGAAAAGCCAAAAGACACAACAACAGCAACAACAACAGCCCAGAGCCCTCTAAGGAGATTCCTCAAAAAAGCACGTGTAATAGGAGACACTTAGGCTCCCCACTGGAGTCTCTCGTGGAGGACACCGACTTGGAGGAAGGGGAGAATGTCTCATTTGGAGACATCATGCAGATCCTGCAGCAGCGTGGGGGTGGTCTGCCCAGAATCCCAACCCTGAAGAGTTGGTGTTCCTGGAGGCATTTGGCATAGGACCCTCTACTTCCTGGGTGTCCCCTCCCATGGATTCTCTGGTGGATCTTGCTACATCTTGGTCATAGAAGGAGCCCGACATGATGGAGCCTATCCCTAAATGCCCTGATAAGGTCCTCAGTGCCCCTTCTGATAAACCACACTGGTCAAAGAAATCCCCTGTCGATGCCATGGTGGTGGCGGTGGCCACCAAGAAGGAGCTCGTACAGGAGAGCTCCACAGTCCATCTCACAGAACATGTCTAGGGCCTTGGACCATTTTGGGAAGCAGTTCTATGCTTCAGCAACTTTCTCTGTACATGTGCTGAACTACATGGCACAGGTTATTAGGCTTCAGCGAGACCTAGTGAAGGAGGTTGCCGAGTCTATCCCAGGGTCCATGTCGGCAGAGGATAGGAAGGTTTTCTCCTCTCAAATAGCCACCCACACCTCCATTGCCAATACCTCATGCTACTGAGGGCGCCGCTAGAGCTGCTGGACCAGGCGTTGCCAGCAGACATCACGCCTGGCTCTGACTTTGTACCTTTTTGGAGCCCTTCAAGGTGTTATTTACAAATGCTCTGTAGGATGGTTCCATTCTCTTTGGAAGGACGGTACGCGACTCACTGGTCCAGAGTGAGAAGGACAGGAAGACTCTGCCTCCTGTCAGAATCTGCTTCTCAACCCTTCAATGACCCTTCTCCAGAAATCAGCAGGGGACAAAGAAGATTTGGTTCCAGAAGTCACAGGGTTATTCCCAGAATGCTCGGGACTCACCCTCCATCAGAAGCAGAAGGGGATTCAACAGATGCTGCCCTCATGGCAGAGGGGGTCCAAGGAACCAGTGGTTTCTGGATTCGTTTTCAGACAGGTCCGTGCAGTAGCCCTGAAGGGTTGCCCAGCTGCTCGTCTCTGGAAGCAGTCGAGGGGGTTGACTTTTGGTACACCCAACAGCCTGAGAGTCAGTTACAGATGATTAATGGGTGTTGTGAATCATATCCAGAGGATATTCAGCCCCTTCTTTCAAAGGACAATTCTGGCCAAACAGCTCCCGGATGTTCCATTCGCGCAAAGGGAAGGAGCAGCACAGGAAGTTTCCAAGCTGCTTGAAAAATTGAGCCATTCAGCTTGTCCCCACAGATCAGTCTGGATTAGGCATCTATTCCAGGTTTTTTTTAGTGCCAAAGAAGATGGGGGACTTAAGACCCATTCTGGATCTTTCAGCCTTAAACCTGTCGGTTGCCAAGACAAAATTCCGGATGGTCACTCTCCAATCTGAACTGCTGTTTCTGCAGGGAAAATGACTGGATGTGCTTGGTGGACCTTCAGGATGAGTACTATCACATCAAAATGGACAGGCGCTCGGAGGTTCCTCCTGTTCCGGCAGGGTCAGAACAACCAGGCCAAGGGTCATGCTGACCTATGGGAGCAACATTAAAGGGGTATGTGACATTATTTATAAAAATTGGAATATTATCACTAGTGATAATAGCTTAAGGGACATAGTGGGGGTTAGTCCACAGTTTTGCTAGAAAAGGAACAAGAACCTCAAGGACATACTTTGTCATGATAGGGAGAACAGTAACATCAAATGTTTACCCAAATCTAAGGGTACTGTTCCGTGTGGCAATTGTAAGGCATGTGACCATATCAACAGGGATGTTACCTTTATACATCCTTCCACTGGTAGGAGTATAATCTTAAAAGGAAGGGCTACATGTAGGACCACTGATGTAGTATATCTGGCCAACTGTGTGTCATGTCCAAGTTATTATATCGGCAAAACGAACAGTATGTTGAAGGTCAGGATTTTGCAACATCTTTCATCGATCAGAAATTGTGATGAACATAATGCCCTTTATAATCACATTAAGAATAATCCGACACATCAGTTTAAATTTAGGGTGGTAGTGAATGTCTTTTTGAACAAGAGAGGTGGTGACATTAAGTTAAAAACTGAGGCAATGGAGTCAAAATGGATCTTAGAATTGACAGCTCATATATTCCCAGGGTTGAATGATGTAGTACCCCTTAAGCCAGCCCTTAGAAATAGGCGGGCTTTTTATTGAATTTTTATTGGCTGTTAAGTATTTTAAATATGGACTGTTAACTTATGGCATTTTGTCTGAGGAAGGGTTTTTGGCCCAAAAGCGCTCACTCTGTTTTCATCTGTGTTTTGATAAAAAGTTTTTATTTTTGTATTACATCAGCAGTTCCCAGCAACGTTTTTTCTTGGTATTTGGATTGTTTACGATAGCTGGGATTTGGCATAGCACGAGCTTTTTTCTTGGTCTTGCACATTCTTCAAGTGCCATCTCCTCCAGCAGAGTTTGTGTTAAGGACATTGGGGTCCATGGTGGCCATGATTACCTTCGTACCCACAGCTCGATTACACATGAGGGTGCTCCAGTGGACTCTGGTGGTCCAGTGGTCATTTCTAGATCTACCATTGTCACATCCTGTTCAACTATCGTGAGCATGCAGGGATTCTCTTCTTTGATGGATTCAGTCCCTGGACTTTCTTCATGGTCGCCCATTTATTCTTCCTTCCCCTCTGACCATGGTGACCAGTGATGCCTCCCTACTCAGGTGGGGGGGCATTGCTTGGGAAGGACAGTTCAAGGCACATAGTCTTCCCTGGAGACCCAGTTGCATATCAGTGTCCTTGAGATGAGGGCAGTGCTATTTGCATTGCAAGCTCTTCATGCCTATTTTCCCCTAGGGATGATTGCTATCCAGACAGACAATATGTCAGTGGTCTTGTACATCAACAGACAGGGGGGACCAGGTCTTATCCCCCTTTGCTGCAAAGCCATGTGATTGTGGAAGTGGGTGATCCCCACTGGCCATTTTCTGGTGGCAACACACATTCCAGGGAGGTACAGCATTCTAGTGGACAGGCTCAGGAGGTCTATCCAGATGCCCTACAAGTGGACTCTGAATCCTTCAGAAGCAAAACAGATCTTTCTAAAGTTGGGTCAACCTTTCTGTGACCTCTTCGCCTCTTCTTCCAACACAAAGTGCAGTGAGTTCTTCACTCTAAACCCTCCCCCCCCCGGGGGAGTCCCGCAAAGATGCACTGGTTCATGCTTGAGACTCCGGACTTCTCTATGCTTATCCTGCACATACTCTGATCCCAAAGCTCATTCAGAAAGTGCAATGGCTGGGGAGCACAGTCATCCTCATTGTCCCCTTCTGGCCTCACCAAGTATGGTTCCCTTCCCTGTGGTCTCATGTTGTGTGTCCTCCCTGGATGTTGAATCTGGTTCCAGATCTGATTTCACATGCCTCAGGGATTACACATCCAGATCTGGCCAGTCTGAAGCTCATCGCTTGGCTGCTGCAGTTCCCATGATAGTTAGGACTTCCGGGCTATCTTCTCCAGTTAAGAAGATTTTGGTAGTGGCTCATAAATCTTCCATGAGGAAGGTTTATTCAAGTAAGTGGAAATGATGGACTAGAAATCATTGTGAGTTCTGAAGGGGACGTTAAAATATTTAATTTTACTGCTTTAAACATCGAACATGATATGATTGAATTGTTTGCAATGGGGCTGATATTTGTACCTGATAAGAGAGCCGATTTTGTCAGGACCATTATAGATTTAAAATTATTTGTACGTAAGCTGAATCTTACTTGTTTAATGGACTCAAATTCTTCATTAACTAATAGCTTAAGAGTTTCTAGCCTCTTTAATCCACCCCTGCATGAAACCCTTGCAATTTTTGGAAAAATGTGTGAAACGGATTTGATGTGTGTGCTGAATAAGACACAGATTGGTAGAAAGCAGAAAAATAATATTTCCGCCAATGAAATAGATTTCATCCATTTATTGAACATGTGTAATATCAGGGTTATGAAGCCTGATAAAAGTGGAGGGTTGGATTTTATGGATCAAACTGATTATAATAGGAGAATGGAAACATATTTGTCCTCAAACATATATAAGCAGGTCAGTATTAATGAAGTTAATGGTGTATACAGAAAGATTAGGAGCACACTTGATGATCTCGTCTTGGAAGGAACAATTGATATAGATGCTTTTCAGTATTTAACAATGCCAGCACCTATCATTCCTTCCTTATTCGGTTCTCCTAAACTCCATAAAGATTTTACTAACCCCCCACTTTTAGACCTATAGTGAATGGTAGAGGGTCAATTACATATGCTTGTGCCAAACTTGTAGACAGCATATTGAAACCACTCATTAAAGATGAGCCACAAATATGTTGCGACTCGTGGAATTTTCTAGACAACATCAATAAATTGGAATATAATGATAACTATACATTTTTTACCTTAGATGTAAAAGATTTATATATGGTAATCCCACAGAATTTGGGGTTAGAATGGGTCAGAGAATTTATGACCACAAAAAAATCAGAAGAAGGGAATATATATCTGATGGAAACACTTTTGGATGTTGTGTTGTCCAATAATTATATGATTTTCAATGGTCAATTATATTTGCAGAGCACAGGAGTCGCAATGGACTCACCTTGCGGAGGGAGTTTCGCAAATTGTGTAATGGCACATTGGGGAAGAACTCTGTTGTTTAAGAACATCCTATTTCAAAAGAAAGTGATATGGTACACTAGGTACCAGGATGATATGTGTTTTATCTGGCAAGGTGAAATAAATAGTATAGAGGCTTTTATTGAAAGTATTACAAAAATGACCGGTATTTTGAAATTCACCTATCAGATAGGTACGGAATTTATTAACTTTTTGGATGTCAACTTGTCCAAGGATAGAGTTAACCAAAGGTATAAGACCAACATATTTAGGAAGCCCACGTATTCAAACTCTTTTACATTTTTCAAGCAGTCAGCCTTACCATCAAAAGAAAGCTGTCGTTAAGGGACAAATTGTGAGGGCAGCTTGGATGGTGTCAGATGATAGGGACTATTCGACTGAATGTGAATTGTTGAGAATGATGTTTTTGAAAAGGGGCAATCGAGACTTCTTCTTGGACACCATTATTAATGAGGTGAATTTTAAAAGATCTACAGGACATTTTAAGCCATTGTTGTATAAAGGTTATGTAAACAACTTGAATATCACATCTGAAGAAAATAGTGGGAATGTGGGCTGCACAGATCACAACTTGAGCCTTAGTTTTTTGTATACATATTCTTTAGACTTCAAAATAATTAAGGATATCCTGATAAAAAACTGGGCCATCATACTGGAAGACAATGGGCTGAATAAAGTCCTGGGTAGTAGTCCCAGATTCACGTATAGAAGGGGCCCTAACCTGAAATGTCTACTTGAAAAGAAAAGTAAGACAAGTAAAGATGCTATAGGTAATCTGGAAATGTGTTTTTTGTCAACAATGTAAGTTTGTCAGGATAGGGAATAGAATAACTATTAGGGACAAAATATACACTATTAATGGTAAATTTAATTGTGAATCAAAGGGAGTTGTATATGTGGCTTGTTGTGACGCATGTCCTTCATACTTTATTGGTAAAACCGAGAGAAAGGTGAAACAGAGGATCTACGAGCACCAATACTGTATTAATAAGAAAATGACTACTAGTGCACTAGCTAAACATATCATTGAAAACCCGGGGCATAGTTTTCAGTATACGGTTATACATCAAGTGGAATGTGAATTAAGGGGAGGCCCTTGGGAACTCAAATTGGAAGAAAGTGAACTGATGTGGCAAATTCGTACTATTGCCCATATTCCACCAGGCCTCAACGAATATGTATCAATTAAAAGTATTTTAAAATTAAAAGTATTGGTTAGATAAATTAATCATGTTAGTATGCATATGGTTTGTACGCTGATAAATAATTCAGGTATATTTGTGTATATGCATAAATATTTAAAATATTAAAATAATAATAAAAAAATAAAATTAATAATAAAAATGAAATAAAATGACAATTTGATAAACTATTAGCTTTATATACATCTATTCATAACAAAACCAATATTCTTATAAATTGGGATTGTGGGTTTACACCAAAGCTCTTTTTAAGTATATTCAGACTTGTACTTTGTATGTATTTTTAATGTATTTTTCATATAATTTTATGTTTTTAAACAAAGTTGAAGTGATATAGAAGCTTAAATATTTTAAATAACTTTTGATTTTTAATAATATGTGGATGAAATTTATGAATGTAACATTAAGATATGCAGTTAAATGTTAAAGTGTGGATGGTTAGATCAGATTATGTAAAAATCAATTATTAGATAATTGAATAATTGAGTAATTAGATTCTGTATTTAAATGTTGAGTTCATTGTCTTTCTTTGTCTGAATATGTTGGGGCACTGACTCCTTCGAAAGCTCTCACTATTAAACTGACTGTGTTTGCATCACTGGCTGGTTTGTGTTAAGTGGAAACGTTTCTCAATTTGAGCATCTCAACGTGATTTGGATCCCTTCACTGCTCCCGTTCCTGTTATCTGGCAGGTATTTTTTTCAACAGGGTGCCAGCTTCTCTATGGTTAAAGTTCAGCTGGCGGCTATTTCTAATTTCCACATAAGGGATAATTCAGCTTCTCTAGCCTCTTCTAAGCTCTGTAATGCTTTTCTGAAGGGTACTTTTCTTCTTAGTCCACCAATCAAGGACCGTATGCCTCCTTGGGACCTTACTTTGGTCCTTCAAGCCTTGGTTTCTTCCCCCATTGAATCTGCTGCTTCAGTGGATCTGCAGTTCCTGTCTTGGAGGACAGCCTTCCTGATTGCTATTACTTCAGCTAAGAGTGTCAGAGATTCAGGCTTTATCGATTAAGTCTTCTTACATGATCTTCCATAAAGACAGGGTATTTTTGCACACTAAACCTTCCTTTTTGCCGAAAGTGGCCTCAGAATCAAGCATCGATCAGGTTATCAACCTCCCTGTCTTCTTTCCAAACTTTCAGAATAACGGAGTGTATAAATTGCACCTGCTGGATGTTCATAGACAATTATGTTTTTACTTACATAGAACAAAGGCCTTTCAAAAGTCCAATCAATTTTTCATTTCCTACTCTAAGCCCTTTTTAGGGAAACCTGTATTAAAGGTAACCATTGCTCATTGGATTTCTCATGTGTATACTCTTGGCATATTCAACCGAAGAATTGTCTCCACTAGGTCAAGTTAAGGTGCATTCTACTAGATCTATGGCTTCTTCAGCTGCCTTTTAGTCCAGAGATTCCTTGGATGACATTTGCTCTGCGGCTACCTGGGCATCATCACATACTTTCATCTCCCATTACAAGTTGGATCTTCTCTCCAGAAGCAGGGCATCCTTTGGCTTTACAGTCTTATGGAAAATCCTTCCATAAGGGCTTCCCAGGTGTTTAGTAGCTGGGGACTCTATCCACAGGTTGAAGAGCAAATGAAGACAACTTCAGATAAAGAAATTATTTACTCATCATAACGTTCCATCTGAGTTGTTGCTCTTCATGTGTCTTCAACCATCCCTCCCTTCTTCCCCCTGCCTTATATGAGCTGTGTGGTGATCTGGCTGGAAAAGTCATGGCCCTTTCTTTGGCATAACTGGTCATTTCGTATGATACTAGCTGGATTATTGTGCCAAGGGGTAAGGCA
Source organism: Protopterus annectens (assembly GCF_019279795.1). Lineage (NCBI taxonomy): Eukaryota > Metazoa > Chordata > Ceratodontiformes > Protopteridae > Protopterus > Protopterus annectens. The sequence goes on from NC_056745.1 coordinate 1,188,049,115, forward strand.
TTGTGTCAGGTTAGGTTGCTATGGTGGGCAGCAAACTCGATCTGAAGGGAGGAAGGAGACGGGGGCATTATGGGTAGGGAAGGAGCTTGGAGCTCGGATCCGATGCTGGAGAAATGCGGGCAAGTCGGATCCGTCCCAGATCCATGTCCCACAGGTTGAAGACAAATGAAAAGCAGCAACTCAGATAGAACATTATGGTGCGTACATAACTTATTTTTTTCTAAGATTATTCCTGCCCTAGAAACTGATGCCAAAGTAACACATTTTAATTAATAACATTAAAAAGGCAGGCATACATTATCAATAAAAGGAGTCAAAAGGAATAAACTCATTGTAAATGCAAGAATGTAATTTGCTGCAGTCTTTCACCTTATCTTACCATATTGACATGTTCCTCAACAATCAAGTAAATTGACTTTATGATTGTAATAATTCCAACGTTTTCAAGTAACACATGGGAGTATTCTGTGGAACTGGCATGGTGGCCAAATATTAATAATTTTTGAAAGTTCAACATATTTTGAGAAATTAGTGTTTTATATACTCTAGTTATGAATTATTCATCTGTAATAAGAGCAGACCAGGAATGATTTCTGATCATCATACTGTAGGCGGATTGGTCACTCTAAATTGGCCCTCAGTGTGAGTGCGTGCATGCATGTGTGTGCCTTCTGTGGAAGGTTGGGTGCCGGGCTGGCAACTCGACACCGTAAAACTCCACTGTCAATCAGCCAATCATGAGTGGACAGGTGAACCGCTGTGGTGACCCCTAACTGGGAAAAGCCGAAAGAAGAAGAAGAATTCATTATCAGCAGTTTTTCAGGTCATATATCTCTTCATTGCACCAGAAAGTTCCAGTAATCATTATAATATAAAAACAGCACATCAATTTAGTTTTATTTTCAGTTCATAAAAATGTATACTTGACCATAGTTTCAACCAACATGTGTTAATGTTTATTAATATTATTCATTAATTTAATTGAAATTACTAACCAATTTCCTTTATTCAATAATTCTCAAAACCCAAAAGGTTATATATTTTACAGACATGGTTTTCTTCTAAAATATTCATTTTTGGGGGCAGTAGTAGTTCAATTATTTTGGATTCAAGATGGCTCATCAAATATCGCCATGACATTATATTCCCATCAGATGTGCATGCATGTAATTAAAGACATCTAGTATAATGAAATTCAGCTGAGATTTATATATTAATATCTACTCAACAGTCTCCTAGTGACCGCCATGTTTTTGGAACAGGATACTAATTCAATTGAAATAGAGCACCTCTGGACAAGTGGATGGGGCACCATAAATTCATCTTGGGGATAGTGCCCACAACCGTCTGGACATGGGCAGTCATCACTAAATGCAATCTTGGGTATTGACTAGTACTTCTAAGGTATTACATTGGGTGAAATGGCTAGGCTTAAAATGACCTCTGGGTTGATCATGTGATCCATGACAGTGTGCTCCTCCATCAAAATTTCATGAAAACTATTCATAAGTCATTTAACAAGTGAGTTTCTGTGGGGCAAACCAAATTAGTGCACAAAAGATAATTTTATGAGGTCATAGCATTTTACCAAATGTATCCTTCCTAAATGAAATATATAATGCATTGACTTATGAAGTGCAGTGTTATGCTCATCTTTACATGAGCTGAAAATACTATATGAATCTGTTGTACTTAAATATTTTGAAAACTGTACTGATTGAGCCATATTTTGATGAAATTCATATGGATCATTTAAATGCAACAATTTTATTTTCCTGTGATTCATTTCATATTCAATACTGTTCTTAATCTGATCTATCAGCTTTATATAGTCTATCAAAAATGCAAATCACCAATTTGCAAAAATAAATCATCAGCATACATTATACAGTTGATATGTTTTTCCTCTGTAGTGATTTTTTAATCTACTGGTTACTGGTAATGAATTCTATAGTGTCCATCACTGGAATAAACAAGAAGGGTAGTAGCAGACATCCCTATCTTAACTTGTTATTTTGCTTAAATATCCTTGAAAGATTTCCATTTACCTTTATTTGAGCATTAATATTATATTAAAGAATGTAAGCAGTAATGTTAAGTTGTCCATCTCGCCTTCATTCTTGCTGGATGGGTTCGGAGCCGATCCTCGGATCTGACTCAGCCAATACTAAAGCTCGAGAGCTAATTCCACCGGCTCGAGTCTCCCCTATATCCCACAATGCTAGGCGGTAACTCCTCAGATCTCGTTTGCCGCTATAGCTGACAAGGTGCCTTTTTACTGGCTCAGGCAGGTCAGTGACAGTTTTTACCGTAATAGGTATTTCTTAACCCCCTATTGTTTCATACCATAACCTTTTTAGTTTAATTAATATTTAGATAAATCGACCCCTGTTTTTTCGGGTCTATATTCCCTTCCTTTTCTTCCCTTAACTTGTAGGCCTTAGGCCCCTTCCCTTCCCCCAGTCCTTTAGTGTGACTAAATTAGTATTTTTTTGTTAAGGGCTTGTATGTGTGTTTGTGGCTTTGTGTTAGCCTTAATAATTTAATAATTTAATATTTTTCTTCGATAAAGGGTGTGTCTGTAGTGTGTTTGTGTTGTTGTCAGGCACTCCTTTCACCATGTCAAAAGACGCTAAGGTCTCAGGCTTCAAGAAGTGTGACTCGTGCTGTCAGAAAATGTCTCTGACAGACGGTCACACTTCTTGTGTGTATTGCCTGGGACCTTTGCACCTGCAGGACTCTTGTGCTGTTTGTCATGGTTTTAGCCCTAGAGTCCTGCAGGAACGCAAGAACAAATTAATCTTGCGGGGCTTATTAAAGCCTGAAGGCCCCCCGACTCAGTCTGTGTTGGGGAAGCCTTCTAAAACTTCCAAACAGTCGGCTCCGGTTTCTGAGTCGACTGCTGGAAAAGTTAAGTCGGCTTCGACATCGGCTCCGGCCGGAGCCGATGTTTCCAAGCCTCATACTGTTACCTCGGCTCCGGCTGGAGCCAAGGCTGATAAAACTCCGTTGGCTCCAATACTCTTATCGGAGCCACAGTCTAGGAAGAGATCCAGATCCCCCTCTATCGGCTCCGTGCATTTGGCGCCAGGATCACCTCTTCTTTCCGAACGGAGCCATAAAACTCATTCCTCACGGTCTTCCAGGTTATCTGACCACGATTTGCAAAGGGTAGTGAGTAGACTTCTCAAGTCCGAGGCACTGGCCCAAATGCTGCATAGCCCGACTCAGCAGTCAGTGGCTATTCCCGTTCCCCAATACATTCCTCCTCCGACTCCTTTGAGTTCGGAGCCAGGGCTTGTCGGAGCCATGACTGTCGGTGCGTCGGATCCGATACCTTCCCTTTCGGCTCCGTCGTCTGCTCCAATCTCCTCCTTGGAAGGATCTCGGCGCCGAGCTTCCCTCGTCTGCTCCGAGGGGGCGAGTGGCATCGGACCCTTGTCCGACCCGCTCTCCTCTCGGGGCTTCGGGCTGGTGAGTTTGGCTCCGACATCGGCTTGAGCCGTCCCTGTCGGTGCCGGGGAGGTCCTTGTCTCTTCGGAGCGGGGCCTCTGGCCTTGCCTGACAGGGGTGCCTTGAAGTCATGCGGGCGTGCTAGAACCAGGGTCTGCCCACAGTCGGCTCCTTCAGCCCCCCTATCTACAGTGCCTGCGGTGATTTCTACTCACCCCTTGCCTTAGACCGCAGAGAGCCAACTCCTCAAGTTTCCCCATTGGGAATTTCCTCCTCTTCCGAGGCCTCTCCTGACCCAGTAGGAGATCCCCTAGGAAGAGGCAGTGCAAGAGGAAGCACATTGACTCCCTGAGTCTATCACCTCTGACACTGACTTAGAGGAATCTGAAGATTCCCTCGATCCCCTCTGAGGATGTCTCCTTTGCTGACATCCTTGAGATCCTCAAACAGAGGGGAACTGGCCAGCCCTTAACCCTTTGGAGGATGAGTCAGTGTATCTTGAGGAGTTTGGCTCTCACCCTTCTACCTCCTGGGTGTCCCTCCTTTGACCCCTTATGGAAGTGGTGGCAAGGAAGGCTTGGACGGCTCCTGATTCAGTGGAACCCACCCCGAGGAGACCATCTAAATTTATTACTGCCTCTAGAGATAAAGATTTTTATCCAAAGGTGTCCCTGTTGATGCCATGTTGGTGGCTGCGGCCACTAAGAAGGAGTTAGCCGATCCTTGGTTCCTGTCCATCCTCCTAATAAGGAATCTAGGACCATGGACAGGTACGGCAAGCGAATGTTCTCATCAGCGACCTTTTCAATGCGTTAAGCTGAATTACTTATGCCACTTCACTCGTCTCCAGAGAGATTTACTCAAGGATATGGGTGAATTGATAAAGGATCCTACAGCTGAGGGGTTCAAAGACACAATGAACTCCCAGTTGGCAACCCTGAATTCCATCGTTAACTCCTCCATGCGGCTGGTCTCATATGCTGCAGATGGGGTGAGTAGAGCCGCAGGGACAGGTGTTGCCTTACGACGTCATGCCTGGATGCGGCTATGCAACTTTGCGGACCCTTTCAAGGCGTCCTTCACCAATTCTCCCTTTGATGGATCATCCTTGTTTGGTCCACAGGTGAAGGATACATTGACCAGGTGCGAGGTAGAAGGTAAGACTCTCTCTTCTGTAGGAGTCCGTTTTTCTACCCCTTCTAGACCCTATCCCAAAGGTCATTGGGGAGGAAAGATGTGGTTCCATAAACAATCCCAGGGAGTCTCATCTGACACACAAAGTCGATTCCCCTCTAGAGGCAGAGAGGGGAATAATAATAGACGCCGCCCTAGAGGCAGAGGAGGTCCGCAAAACCAGGGTAGCAGAGAAATGTTCTCTGATAAACCCTTTCAGCATCCCTGAGGGGCTGCCAGGCTGTCCACCTTCGGAGGCAGTCAGGGGAAGGTTATCCCTGTACCCAAAAGCCTGGCTTTCCCTTACTCAAGACAAATGGGTACAGTCGATCATATCCGAGGGTTACAAAATTCCCTTTATTCACATCCAATCGCAACCCAAAAGATCCCTTCCAGATGTTCCATCTGGTCTAAGGGAACAAGCAGCATTAGAAATTTCAAAGCTGCTCTCAAAAAGAGCTATCCAATCAGTCCCAGCAGACCAGCAAGGATCCGGAATCTACTCCAAATTCTGTTTTGTACCAAAAAAACAGGGGACTGGAGACCCATATTGGATCTCAGCTACTTAAACAAGTATATCAGGAAAACAAAATTCCGGATGGTCATGCTTCAGTCCATTCTACCCTTCTTGGGTCAGGACAATTGGATGTGCTCGATAGATCTTCAGGACGCGTACTACCACATCAAGATGAACAGACACTCCAGGAGATATCTCCGCTTCAGGCTGGGAGCCAGTCACTACCAGTTCAGGGCCCTGCCCTTTGGTTTCACTACAGCCCCTCGTGTGTTTACCAAATGCATGGCAGTGGTCGCGGCTCACTTGAGACGCCAAGGATTCTAGGTGTTTCCATATTTAGATGACTGGCTCCTTACCGCCACCAGACATCAGCTTCTTCTATCCAGGGACTTCACCATCCAATCTTGCCAAGCTCTAGGCATTTCGATAAATTTCGAAAAATCTGCCTTGTCGCCTTGCCAATCTATTATCTTTATAGGCGCCACCTTAAACACACTCAATCTTTCAGCCAGACTCACAGAGCAGAGAGTGTCAGATATTCAAAAACAAGTTTCCCTTCTCTTACAATACAGCAAAGTCAAAGCCAGATTAGTTTTGAAGGTGTTAGGACTCATGGCAGCAGCTATTCCCCTTCTCCCCTTGGCTCGCTTTCACATGAGGATCCTCCAATGGATGCTGTTTACTCAATGATCCTTTCAACAGCTCCCGATGTCCCATACCATTTTGATAACTCAATCATGCAAGAATCAACTGTCTTGGTGGATCACATCACCTCAACTTCTCCGAGGAAGACCCTTCACCCCCCCCCCCCCAGTCTCCATGTTGACAACAGGCGCCTCCCTGATCGGGTGGGGGTGGTGGCATTATCAGGGCAGGACAGTCCAAGGCACGTGGCAACCTTTCGAGTGCCACTTGCACATAAATGTCTTAGAGATGAGAGCAGTGCTTTTAGTGTTGCAAGCCCTTCAGGACTCTCTTCCCACTGGAACTATTGCAATTCAAAAGGACAACATGTCCGTAGTGTGGTACATCAACAAACAAGGCGGAACCAGATCATACCCTTTATGTCGAGAGGCACTCAGACTTTGGCAATGGGCGATTTCTTCTCAGCGTTTTCTGATAGCAACGCACATTCCCGGGAAATCAAACGTTATTGCAGACAAATTGAGCAGGGCAATTCTCATGCCTCACGAGTGGTCTCTAAAGAAATCAGTTCTAGAAGAAGTATTCCTAAGATGGGGCCAGCCTTGCTGCGATCTTTTTGGTACTCCACAAAACAGCAAGTGTCACGACTTCTTCACTGTCTTCCCGTTACCAGGCCATCCCACCAGAGACGCTCTAGTTCACGATTGGCCCCGGGGACTTCTGTATGCCTTTCCCCCCTTTCCACTGATATCTCAACTAATTCAAAAAGCCATCGCCTTGAGAGTGACAATGATCCTCATTGCCCCTTACTGGCCTTGACAGATATGGTTTCCATTTCTTCATCGTTACCTTTTGGAGCAGCCTTGGCATCTGGACCCAGTACCAGATCTGATAACCCACCATTCGGGTCAGCTGCACCAATCTCTGCTTTCTCTAAACCTCATAGCATGGTTTCTCCGATTCCAACCTTAGCCAGGCTTCCCTCAATATCTCGCTCGGTCTGAGATATCTTGATAGCCTCTCATAAATCTTCTACCTGGAAGATTTATAGTAGCAAATGGAAACGCTTCTCCTTTTGGGCAACGTCAAAAAACATAGATCCCTTTACAGCACCTACCCAGTCTATTGTATATTTTCTAGCAGAACTCTTTCATTTAGGATCATCTGCATCTACCATTAGAGTTCAATTGGCTGCCATATCTAATTTTCATGTTGGTGTCTCGGAGTCTAGCATCATGGCTCACAAACTCTGTAAAGCCTTTTTAAGGGGCGTATTTCTTCTCAAACCTCCAATCAAAGATCCCCCGCCTCAATGAGATTTGAACTTGGTTCTGGCATCCTTAATCCTTCCCCCCTTCGAACCGGCAGCTTCATGTTCTCTGAAGTTGCTTTCTTGGAAAACACTTTTTCTAGTAGCTATAACTTCAGCGAGAAGGGTATCTGAACTCCATGCTCTGTGCAGTCGTCCTTCTTACTTAGTGTTTCACAAAGATAGGGTATCCCTCCATACTAATCCATCCTTTTTGCCCAAAGTTTCCTCTCAAGTAAACCTAAACCAAATTATTGATCTCCCCGTCTTTTTCCCTAACTATTCAAACAGATCGGAACAAAAGCTACATTTTTTGGATGTTCATCACCAACTTAGATATTACTTAGATAGGACTAAACAATTCAGGAAATCTAATCAATTGTTTCTGTCATATGCAGAAGGAAAATTGGGCCTTCCTGTTACTAAAGTATCCCTCTCTAGATGGCTTACCTCTACAATTACCTTCATTTATGAGATAAGACATCAAAAACTACCCTCAAGACCTAGAGCTCATTCAACTAGGGCATTAGCTACATCCGTAGCTTTTCAGGATAGGCTGCCAATAGATTCCATTTGTGCAGCAGCCACCTGGGCTTCTCCTCATACATTCATTTCACATTACAAATTGGACATGGTTTCCAGAAGCCGTGCCAATTTTGGTTCCACTGTTCTCAAGAGTCTGTTCCGTTAGGCCACCCGGGATAAGGTGCTAGGGACGCGGTCCCATCCAGCAAGAATGAAGGCAAGATGGACAACTTAACATTAAGAAGTTATGTACCTACCATAATGTTCCATGTTAGTTGTCTTCTTCTCGCCTTCTTTCTTGCATCCCACCCTCCTTCCCCCAAGCCTGGACAGACCGACAGGAATTCAGTTTGTGTTCTTCTTCCTCTGGAAGTCGTCATTCCCACACGTTCTTCCACCTCCTTTTCTCCTTTCTTAGGTCTGCGATACTTTTCACGCAGGTTGTTTTGAGGTGGGTTTCCCTACTCCATTCTATGGAGACTAGGGTTGCTTGGTATAGCTATCAAACGAGATCTGAGGAGTTACCGCCTATCATTGTGGGATATAGGGGAGCCTCGAGCCGGTGGAATTAGCTCTCGAGCTTTAGTATTGGCTGAGTCGGAGCCGAGGATCGGCTCCAAACCCATCCAGCAAGAAAGAAGGCGAGAAGGTACATAACTTCTTATTAATCAATTGATCTGGAAGTTTATATTTCTTGACAACTTAAAAAATATATATATAATTTGTAAATGCCATGGTAGCATCAATGAAACATAAGGTCAGTTACATAATTTGTGGATTATTTAGGTATTGGCTTGCTTATTTTATTATTAAATGGAACATTTTCAATAAAATATTGATTTTTAACTTTAAAAATATTATCTCTGGATAGTATTGTTTCCCTGAATGTCTCCTTTAGATTATGCATCACCTTTCATATATATATATATATATATATATATATATATATATATATATATATATATATATATAATTGGTAAAGGCCCAAACGTTATCAAATTCATCTATTTCTAAATTAATTTTAATTAAATTTCTTTGTCACTGAACAGTTCTTCGGTGTACTCCGTTATAGTACAATAAAAATCGGTATGTTATGTTAAAGGTAGGAGGTAGCTACAAACATTTGTACAAATCTAGAGAATATTATATGGAGTCTGTGTTTCCTATTTGAAGATTTTTTATTATTGTCACTTCTTTCTTCTTTGTAATCTGTGCAGGCTATAATGTACTTCTTTCCTTTGACTATATTTGTTGTAAAAATAATGCATCATGAATAATGTTCTACACATTTGCTAATTAATTTCAATATGTAATATTTTATCTTTCTTTTAATATTGTTATTCTGTACTACCCTTTTTCCTATTTATTTATTGAATCAAATAAGAACCTATATTATCTAAATTGTAATACAAATTGTTCCCTTAATTGTGAATATTCTTATATTTTGATACTACCCAACACAGTTTACTATTTTATTCTTAACCTGTGAAGAAAGCATTTTTGACAGTTGGCCTGCATCAACTAAATACAAATTTCAAGAGATCTCTGTATACCTACTTTCTGTTTATTCTTTTATTTCTCTATAGCTAGTATCATCCTTTTCTTTTGCCAAAAACAAATGCATACAATTTATGAAAATATGGAGACTAGTGGCATTTTATTATTAATCAAGTAGCCTCTTATTTGGGCCCCTAATTGGTCTTTAAATTTTGAATTACTAAACCACTGGAGATTAACCTGATGAAAAGTCCTAAATGCATGCTAATGTTCAGAAAAGTCCACGAAAACTGAAGCATGATCTGAAGACATTGTTTGACTGATATGTCTTTTATTAAAACATTCATCCATTTACTAAATTAAAAAAGGTTAGCAGACATAAAAGACTTGGTTGTTAAGTCATGTTTATGAATATTCATCCCCAGGATGCATAAATCTGATAATGGCCAATAGATAATGATGTTTTGTGAATTCCATTAAAGCCATTTTATTAATCATTATACTATACGGCGTAGTATAATTAGAATTATTCAACTCTTTAGAAAAAAAGATTATAATCCCCAGCAAGAATTATGGAATGGTCTCCAAGCATAACTCTCAGCTGTTACAGATTTTGTATAATACACCTGATTTTTGCCTTGTCATCCATAAAAGTTTTGATATTCTGGTAAATCACTGAGGATTACCGTCAGTCAATAATGCTTTCAACTTTCTATGCGAATTAGCATAATATTTAAAAACTGTCCCTGATTTGAGGAGTTTATCCTCCATTGTTTTTGTCATTGTCCTTGGCATTTGAGCATAGAAGTTGAAAGCTATGTTTCCTAGTTACAATAAACCCAGGTATATGTTATTAAAAATAATTATCAAATTGGGCATATAAAGACTTGCTATACCCTTTACAGATTTGCAGTATTCACTGTGTAATCTTTATAAATAATAGCTATTATTATCCCTTTGGTTTTGTTTAAATCAGTATTGGTGAAACAGTATTTCACTGTGGAATTAGTGGATAAATTAAAGCAGTGTGCCACAAGAATCTGTTGTAGAAAAACGATTTCTGTACACTCTTGTAATCTATATGTACAAATATTCTTTCATTTACCTTTGGAATTAATTTATTTTGTTTTACCTCTCACAATAGTCATAACAAGTGAGAAATAACAGTTGCAAATACTGTATAGTGACATAAAATAATTCCCACAGTTCATCAAATGCCGCCAGTGTCCAGAATGACTAAAACTAAAACCTTTAGTTCATAGATACCTAACTGGGCTTTTAAGACAAAGTATTTAGTTCAGAGATCCACAGTTAGCTTTTATACATCCACCTTATCAATTTCAGGAGATTTTGAAAATACTGGATTTGTGATGTGTCATTAAGAATGACTTTGAGCTTTTGTGGAAACAAAATATAAGACTGTTTTTTTAAAACCCCTACATAAATCCATTTTCCTACTAACATCACGTTATCTTGATCTCTTGATTTTACAAACTTCAAAATAACTGGGTGATATGAGTGTTTCTGTTCCTCTCTTTGTCTTGCTGTAAAGCAGATTCTGTCAAATCGTATTTCTTGAGAGTGCTGTAACAGGCAATGAGAAAGATGAGATAATATCTAATAAATGGTATCTGTCAATGTTAAATCCTTGTTCCACTGTTTAGGCACCCCTATATTACATACATGTTTTTCTTGTTGTCAATTCAAAATAAGTAATTTAATCTGCTAACATTTGTGTGTGTGTGTGTGTGTGTGTGTGTGTGTGTGTGTGTGTGTGTGTGTGTGTGTGTGTGTGTGTGTGTGTGTGTGTGTGTGTGTGTGTGCATGTGTGTGTGTGCGCACGTGTGGGCTTTCAAAGCCACAAAATATCAATCTTTAATTGTCGGTTCTTGTACCTAAGTACATCCAATTTTTGACCCTTCATCTGAATCTGATCATCCAGTCTTGCGGCTCTTGTAGCAAATCAAACATCTGATTATTTAAATTCAGAAATTTAATTTCAGAGAGTTTTAATACTGACACTTTCTCCATTGTCTTCTTATTTTGTTTCATTATATTTTGTAGCATGTTAAAGTCTGAAAATAAGAAGGAGATTGCTTTTGTCTGAATGGCAGTATTTTTAAGTGTAAAGTCAGCATCAGAAGAATTAACTGATCAATCATATTCTTTATGATTAAATGATAATATCCCACCTGATGCAAAGGTCTTGGCACTGAATAAAGTTACAGCACTTTTTTTGTTCCAAATTGTCAAGATCTTTTAATGAGTTCTGTTCCCCTTAGTGATGTCAACTGAGTTTTATATATATATATATATATATATATATATATATATATATATATATAGAGAGAGAGAGAGAGAGATAGCTATATGTACGTACTCAAAGTTTTGATCATTTTACAGTAGTTTTCAGCAACAGCTGTCATTTAAGCTGTATTCTTCCCATATTAGTAAATAGTTTGGCATCAAGATTTTTGCAATGATTGTCCATCTTCAGTGGTAAAAAGGGAAGTGTACAAGCCAATATTTCACTTGTAATATCCTATAAATCTGCAATCGTAGATGATATCCATACTACTAGAAAAGACTGAATACTGTTACAAAAGAGTATCCCATATCCTGTCAGTATTGTGGAGTAAAAATAGCATATACCATTATGCTTTGAGATACCATAGACTTGCAAACATTATCTATTATGGCAGATTCACATCAGATTCAACAATGTATGTGGGAATTAAATAAACATATAAAATCCATGGTAGTAAATTAGTTATTTGTGAAAAGCAATCGATTATGCAAAGATTACTATAAAGAAAAAAAAAGTAAATAAAACAAATAATATGGCAAACTTTAATCCTCAATACTGAGTTAGTAACAAGCCTTTTTCCTTCAGTAACACTCCAACAGCTGTCTTCAGGCATTGCTTGCTATCTTTCTCATTTCAGTACATGATGCAGGTGGGGCTCTGCATCTCCTTTCTACAGCTACTACTGCTGTCATAATTATATATTTTTGTTTTGCATCTATTAATGTGGTGGGTGAGCTTTTATACTTATCTGTTTATTTTATTATTTATTTTTTATTTATTTGTCTTTTGTTAATCGGGTTAGTCCACTGGGCTGGAAGCCCATTTTCAGTGGAGACCCGAGGAGAAAAGCTCTACATAAAATACAACTTACATAGTTTTATATTTGAAATACATACATTCTAGACATTCACGGAGGTTTTATATTGCCACACATTTATATTGCTACATATACGTTCTAGTCATATCAGAAATATAGTACAACGTGTTGTGATATCTTACATTACTGAACTTAACAATACATATAAAAATAGTAACAATATACAAGAAGAAGTAGAATGCTGAGCAGCTAAAAAGGAGAGCCCCTACAGTATTTATTTATTTATTTTTATATATACCAAGTTGGTGAAGAAGGATTGAGTAGTGGAAGAGAATAGGTAGAGGGAAGGGAAGAAAAGTTTAGTGGGGTCAAGAGGGTAAGAGTGAGAGGGAGTAAAGCAGCAGTGGAAGAGGGATGGGATGAGTATTAATATTGGAAGAAATAAGGATAGGTTTAGGTAGAGAATTGCAGAGAATAACAACTGAAGGAAACAGAATGCTGGTGTTTAAGAGAATATAGATTAGGGTGACGAAGGATTAATGTATTGTGGAACAGTTTAGTGCGTAAATAGTTAAGTTGGGTGGAGACAGGTGCAGGACGGGGAGTTACCTTGGTAGTTCTTCAATTCTTTTTTGAAGAGAGGTAAAGAGTGGATAGACTGTAAATTTTTAGGGAGCTTATTCCAGGTTTGAGACATAGAGCATTTGTATAATACTTTGCCTAGTGTTTTATTGGGTCTGTTGGTATCAAGAAGTTGCTAGTCAGTGCTGCAGAGGAATGGGGTAGTTTTGTATAGGGATAGGAGGGTAGACAGTGAGGGTCAGTTGGCAGATTTGCACAGTAGAAAATGTGCCATTTGAATCTGAGAGAGTTGAAGCAGTTGAGGGGAGTCAAGCCATTGCAGTTATTTGAGGGCAAGGCAGTGGTGGTATTTATGGAGAAGGTTGCAGGCAAATCTATCCATCTGGTTGTAGGCTTGATTGAGTTTGGTTAAAAGATTTGCTTGAAGTTGGACAAATGTACGGGAAGCATAGAGTAAGCAGGGGAGGAGGTAGGCTTGAGGCTGAGAGGTCCTAGAGGAAATTGATAAGGATTTTTTATTTCTGTACAATAGGCCTAGTTTTTGATTGGTCTTTTTGATGGATTGTTGGACATGAAGGTCAAATGTTAGGTTCTCATCTATTGTGACACCTAGAAGTTTGGTATGAGTCAGCATGAATGATCACGTTACCTAGGGAGGAGAGAGTGAAGGATGTCTTAAGATTGTTCATGGATTTTGGGAGGAAAAGTAGTAGTTTGGTTTTCTTTGGGTTAAGGCTGAGTTGATTATTGACTAACCAGTGCTCTACGGAGTTAAATGAAGTTTGTGTAATAGCAGCGAGGTCAGTAGGGTTGTCGGAGAGGGTAACACGAGGTGAATCATCTGCATACTGGATTAGAGAAGATGTGCAGCAGGCAGAGAGAAGATTATTGATAAAAATATTAAAGGTGAGTGGGCCAAGAATAGATCCTTGGGGTACACCAGTTTTGATGGGTATGAAGGGAGAACAGGAGAACACCCATATAATGGATTGCTGTCGGTTAGTAAGATAACTAGAGAACCAAAGAGTAGTAGATGCAGAGAGGTTAAGTTCAGTAAGTTTTGTGAGGAGCTTAGGGTGGGAGATAGTGTCATATACCTTGGAGATGTCGAGGAATAAGCATAACACCAATTTGCTGTTGTCTCTGGCCTCAGCTACAGTCTGAGTGAAGGAGAGAAGGGCAGTGGAGGAGCTGTGGTGGGGCCTAAATCCATGTTGAGGGGGGGATGAGGAGATTTTCCTGTAGTAGATGTTTGAGAAGCTGTGTATGAATGCATTTCTCTAGGATTTCTGAGAGAGATGAGAGGATGGCTATAGGGCAGAAATTGGATGGGTCAATGGAGTTACCTCCTTTGTGAAATGGTATTGTAAAGAGGGAATTCCAGATGTCTGGGACTAAGGGACTAAGGATTCGTTGATAGAATGGTTAATAACGATTGATACAGGATATGCTATAGTACTGGCTGCAAGTTTGAGAAACTGAGGGGGTAGATTGTCATAGGAAGGAGAACATGGCTTAAGCTTCAGCAGAAAAGATTTTATATTGGTGGTGGGGACAGGTTTCAGGGAGAAGGTTAAATGGGGACAGGTGCTAGAGGGGGAAGGGATTGTGATTGGTTGGTGTCAGGAGGGGTTAATTTGTGGATTGAGTCTATGAAGTACTTGTTTAGTAGGGTGGCTGTTTCAAGAGGTGTTTTGTTAGGAAAGGGGTTAGGGTTGGAAGGTTTTCCCTGACAGAGAATGCATTTCGTGGTGTGCCAAAATTATTTAGGGTTTGAAGAGTGGGTAGTCTAAGCATCTAGTTAGAAGTTTTTCTTGTCTTGGACAATAAGTTTTTTGATAAGGTTTTGTAGTTGTTTGAATCTGAGGAGAGAAGGGATTTAGACTTAGTCCATTGTTTCCAGGTGGCGTCCCTAAGTTTCATGGTGGAAAGGATATACTTGGAGAGCCAGCATGGTGGATTAGATTTGATCCTAAGTTTTCTTACAGGAGCTAGGGAGTTTAGTATGTTCAAGTTGTTGTGTCTTTCGGCTTTTCCCAGTTAGGGTTTGCCACAGCGGAACTCCGGTCCGCTAATGATTGGCCGTAGATTTTTACGTGCCGACTTGCCGGGCCTGCCGCACAGCCTTCAACGAAGGAAGGCCCATTCACGCATGTCTCCATGCAGAAGATGCTCTAGCTGAGAATCAAACCGGACAGCGTCTAACTGTGAGGTGACAATGCTACCGTAGCTATTATTAAATTCAAGAATGGCTTCATTCAAGGAAAGGTTGTACAGGTGGAACCACTTTACAAGGGAGAGCTGGTAGCTGAAGTTATCTGCATTAAAATTCAATAGGTTTTGGCAGTCTCTGTAAAGGTGGTTCAGAAAGAGAGCAAAAGTATGGGCAAGCTAGCTGCAGAAAAAGGTAGAGAGTGAGAGGAAAAGAGGAAGAGTTTAATAGGTGGAGAGAGCGAGTTCTGTGGGTGTGGAGGTAACCCTTAGGGGATTACAGTAGTGCTGTAAGTATAAAGGAACATGCACTGCATATGAAGCATGTGGGCTCGAGAACAGCTTATCCAGCAGCTGTTTTTAGGGAGTTTCAGAGTAAAATTCACAGTTTGCAACAGGTTCTTGGATGACAGTGTTACCAGCCTCAGAAAGAAAGGTGGTGAGGGCAGATGGCCAGGCTGTAAGCAGGTAGCTTGTTCCTAAAAAAAAAGGACACAGATGAAATAAAAGAGGAGGCAGAAGGGAGAGGTTAAGTATGAGTGGAATAGTGATTAGGACTTTATGAGTACAAACATAGGTTACACAGAGAAAGGATGGGGGCAGAGAGTGGGGAAACAAGATAGGCAGTTGAGAGAATAAGAGGGCTATAGTGCTATAGTGTTTTAACCGCAACCCAGGTTTCTTACTGCATTTGTACACAATTACAAGTTCTTACAATATCTGCAAATGTTTAAGGTTGCATTTATTGATTAAAAGTCTTCATCTTCTTCACATTTATGATGTTTTATTTAGAAGATTGTAGTATGAAAACCAATGCATTGTTATGTTGTATTACCTATATGTCTTGAAGTTGCTATGCTGTTACAAACTCAATGCCTTTGGATTTTTTAATGTACGTACTCTATGTTAGCACTATACAGTGAAACTAACCTGGTAAATAACAAAGTGAATTAAATAAATAAATAACGTGACTTAAAGGAAGAAGGTAGGAAGGATTTGTGGCTAGATCTCTTCAGTAAATCAAATACTGATAGGTAATGTACTACTCTCAGAATAAGTGAAATTCACCCAAGTACAGAAATTCTGAGTATTACAGGAGGTTTGTGATGATCTTCTGTGATACATTGTGCTACCCATAACAGATGTCATATGGACATGTGCCCAAAAGGCCAATAAAGCACACTCGGTATAGTGTTCCTAGGCATATTAGGCAGACTGTGTATTAATAGTTAAAGATGATATTGAGTCCGGAATAATTCAAGAATTTAAGAGCCTCTGAGAACTTCAAGACATACAGATTTGTACCAGACTTAGAAGTACTTGTTTCACTGTGAAGTACCAAAAAGCTGAACAGTCAGATATGATCAAATGATTACCTCCTGCTTTGGAAGGATAACGTTGTGGAATGGATGGGTGGAGAAAAATGTTAATCTGAGGGCTACTGGAAAGTTGTCTTAGCAGCAGCAAAGGACATATCAGCCGTTATCACTCCTTTTAGGCTATTTAGGTTTATGTAGCTTCCCTTTGGAATATAAGAAATGCTCCTGATACCTTCAAGAGTCTCATTGACTGTATATTTGTAGTGACTGGAGATTTGTACCATCTTATGTGAATGATGTTCCCAATTACAGTTAGTCTTAGGACTGCATCACAATTCTAAAGTGATGCAGAGCAGGCTGAAGAGGGCATGTATGGCAGTTAAGCTTAAAATATGATAGGTGGGTGTGTCAGAATTATCAAAACTTAGACACAATATAGACTGTTCAATATGTAACCAGGCCCTGGCCATTCAGGCCTTGCAGACTCCAGTAACTTCATATCAGCTGAGGGCATTCCTTGAGATAGGAGGATATTACAGAAAGGTATCCATTACTGCAGCAGTCAGTAAGAATTACAGAAGTTCTGACACTTAGAAAGTTAAAGTGCTTTACTAAAGTAGTAATAAATTCTAAACGTTGCTGTTCTACCTTATAGCATTTTTATAAGAGGCAAGCCCTCCTGCATCCGCTGTTGTGGGAGGATCTGCTCACAACCTCTTCTACTTATATATATATATATATATATATATATATATATATATATATATATATATATATATATATATATGTGTGTGTGTGTGTGTGTGTGTGTGTGTGTGTGTGTATATATATATGGTCCATTCAAAGCCCTGAAGATCAATCATGAACTCAAAATCCTGAAAACACAAAATAGACATACTGATGTCATGGGAACCATATATATATATATATTTTTTTTTTTTCCCCCCAAGATTACTGTACTTCAGGGAAGGGTTAAAACCCTTAAGATAGCTCAGTTGTAGCATTACTATACCAGCTGTCATTCCCACTTAAATTTTAACCTTCCAAAGATAGCAATTCTAGACTTTCAAAAGGTACCCCAGTTGTATTGACAGAGCAAAGTTATATGGCAACTATTTCCATGAATAAGTATGCAGAAGCATTGAAGGGTAATTTGAGAAAGAAATCTCACTGTGAAAACTATTGTGTATAGCAGAGTGCAAACTAAAGTAGGAATGTAGTTGCAACCTGAAGTGCCATCTTAGTCCTAAAAGCAATAATTAGACTAATGATATATCTGTGTGCAAAATATGGAAGAAGTAAGAGTCACTAAGAAGGTTTTAAGGAAATTATGCTGAGGTTAATAAAAGTGTATGAAAAGTCCAATTGAATTAGTAGCTTTTATGGATTCATAGGTAAGTACTAGGTTAGCTGCCCTTGTGGGCCATTTTAAGCCTAGCCAGTTTACCTTTTTGTGCTTAAAGTAACCTATCCCATTTGGTTATAGATTAGCCTTTCCCGTCCCATGGTCAATAATTATATATTACCCCTAATGAGAATAACTGGGATCATACCATAGATAATGTGGGGGGATCCATGCATGGGATGAAGCATTAAGGAGCTGCCTCTGTCCATTAGTAATACAGGAGGCAGTCCTTGGATAAATTTTCTGTTTCCCATCCATAGATATAAGTTGAGCTTGAAAATGGACAGGGATTAACTTTATTTTATATGGATGGGGAGTCAGTTCCACAGCAGCGTTATCCTCTGTGAAATATACCTGTCCCTCCAAACAGTGTTACGTTGTTATAGGGTAATATATGAAAGAATTAGTTTGCTGGTGACTTTAGTATGAGAAGGAGAGACTAAAGTAGAAATCAGGTAAAAATGCAGGAGTTGTAAGAGTAGGGTTACTTAGGTTTGCTTTATACATTGCATTAAAGATTACAGCTTCACTAGAGGTCACCGAGTTTCTATCCCTAAATGTCAGAAGCCTAACTCAGAAAATGCTGAATGTCTTTGAGGACATTTATTTGACCTAAGCCCTGCCCTAGGTGGAGGGTGTGTGACCCTCATCATTGTAGGGACATAGCCTTTCCCTTACATAAGAGCATGCTCCTGTGAATTTGCTCAATGAAGGCTACTGCCACTCACTGGATTGGAGTGGAACGTGCATTCCACTTAGCTCATTGTCCAACCCCCTTCCTCCCAAAGGACTGTTGCAGTGTGCAACTGGTTACCCCCACCTTCCTCAACATGTCCATGCCCATTTTCTCTGCCAGCTCTTTTAGGGCATATACATTTCTCTGCCAGCAATAATGCCCTGTTTTTATGATGAGACATGTCTTCTTTTTCTTTCGGCTGTTCCCATTAGGGGTCACCACAGCGGATCATCTGTTTCCATGTCCTCTGCATCTTGCTCTATCACACCAGTCACATGCATGTCCTCTCTCACCACATCCATAAACCTTAACTTAGGCCTTCCTCTTTTCCTCTTACCTGGCAGCTTCATCTTTAGCATCCTTTTCCCAATATACCCAGCATCCCTCCTCAGCACATGTCCAAACCAATGTAATCTCACCTCTCTGGCTTTGTCTCCAAACCATCCAACCTGGGCTGACCCTCTAATAAACTTATTCCTAATCCTGTCTACCCTCGTCACACCCAGTGCAAATCATAAAATCTTTAACTCTGCCACATCCAGCTCTGACTTCTGCCTTTTTGTCAGTGCCACTGTCTCCAACCCATATAACATAGCTGGTCTCACTACCCTCTTGTAGACCTTCCCTTTCACTCTTACTGGTACTCGTCTGTCACAAATCACTCCTGACACTCTTCTCCACCCACGCCACCCTGCCTGTACTCTCTTCTTCACCTGTCTTCCACACTCGCCATTACTCTAAACTGTTGATCCCAAGTATTTAAACTCATCCACCTTCACCAACTCTACTCCTTGCATCCTCACCATTCCTCTATCCTCCCTCTCATTCACACACATATATTCTGTCTTAGTCCTGCTGACCTTCATTCCTCTCCTCTATAGAGCATATCTCCACCTCTCCAGGGTCTCCTCAACCTGTTCCCTACTCTCACCACATATCACAATGTCATCTGCAAATATCATAGTCCAAGGGGACTCCTGTCTGATCTCGTCTGTCAACCTGTCCATCACCACTGCAAATAAGAAAGGGCTCAGAGCTGATCCTTGATGTAATCCCACCTCCACCTTAAATGCATCTGTCACTCCAACTGCAGATCTCACAGCTGTCACACTAGTGAAAATTGTAAAAAGTCGTGGTACTGGTGTTGAACCTTGAGGTATTCTAATGGTTATGTTAAAGCTAGGTAATAAAGCATGTTGTCATTTAACTGCTTGCAATCTATTACTTAGCTGGGATTTAAACCATCTAACAGCTGTACTGATACAGCCTATGTAGTGTAACCTTTTGCAGTAATATCTGGTGATTAACTATGCAAAAAGCCTTTTTTAATTCAGAGATGTTTTTAGGCTTTGCTCACCATGTAATGTTGATGTGAGGAGGTTCTGTTCAGTCACTTAGTGTGTTAGTTACTTATGCACAATTTGTTCCAATATTTTTGACAAGGAACCAGAAAGGGGAATAGGTGTGTAATTTTTACCTATTTTAACTTAGCTTCCTTGAAATGGGGAAATGGTTTTGACTATTTCCAAACAGAAGAGAAGTTGACTTCTTACAGTCTTCTGTCAATGATGATAGCTAATAGACATGCAATGAAAGGTGACCTTGTTTTAAGTAAACTAGTAAGAGAGAATCGATGGAAGTAGGGTCATGGTCTAGGCTGGACAAGGAGAAGGTTACAGTTAGCTGCCTGTCGGGTGCCAGGATCCGCCACATAACACAAGCACTCAGGTCGCTCCAGAACAAGTACAAATACGACTGTCATTGTTCATGTTGGTGTGAATGACCTGAGACGTACCTCCCTGGACTACATGAAAAGAGACATAGAAGAGCTCTCTGATCACATAGCCCAGGCCAGTGTGACCCTGACCCTGAGTAGCATCCTGCCCTCACCAAGAATGATGCCACAGTATAAAGAAAAAATGATCAATTTCAACAATTGGCTAAGTTTCTGGTGTCATTCATAGGGATCCAGTATCTGTCCACCTGGGATGACATGCTCGACAAGCCACATTGCTTCACAAGAGATGGCTTGCACCTGTCACCATTAGGCTTTTGAATACTGGCCAAGCTTCTACCACCCCCATAGTGCCTTTTTTAGGCAAGGCTCAAAAGACAAACCCACCACCGTAAATTGCACAAGTAACTAAAAACTAAGGGTAATGCTACTCAACGCCAGAAGTCTAAACCTCAAAATGCATGCACTCGAAGCACTCCTCAGTATGGAGAACATTGATATCTGTGCAGTAACAGAAACCTGGCTTAAGGCTCCAGAGAGCACCCCAGCACTACCAGGCTATAACTCATTCCATACTTTTCGGCCACAGAACCTGGACTGAAACACAAAAGGCGGGGGTGTATCCATATTCATCAAGGATACCCACACCTCGAGGTTAGTGGCGCAGCACAATGCCTCAGAGATCATCCATGTGTAACTAACAACGGGCAAAACTGCAATTCAAATTGTAGCTTGCTACAGATCACCCACCATGACCCAGGACCCCCATTCCGCATTTCTGGAGACACTAGACATTATGAAGGTCCTACCAAACTCCCTAATATTGGGTGATTTCAATTACTCAAACATTAACCGGGAGACCTACTCAAGTACTATCTCCCTTGTCCAATGCTTCCTAGAATTTATAAACTTGAATGCCCTGGATCAATTGGTCAACACCCCCACCAGAGGTGACAACATATTGGATCTGGTCATCACCAACATGAGCGACCTGTGTTCTACACCGGAGGTCAACCCCTTGCTGGTTAGTTCAGACCATAGACTAATCACTCTGGATATCCACATTCCACCCCACCCCCAATCAAGGAAACCACTGTGAAAAAATTTTCAAAACAAACTTCACTTTACTTAAGACCGAGGTGGAAAGATTCCCCCATGCTAAAGGACAACGCTGTCCAAGTTGCTGAATCCCTTATAGAGGCATTCTGTGAGCACCTGCAAGAATGCATGGATCGTGCTATCCCAAGCAAAACCAAGACTGACTCCTCCAAGAAAAGGAAACCAGTCTGGTGGACCCCTGCCATAAACAAACTATACAATAGAAGGAGGAAACTAGTACAGAAAAGAGTAAAATCCCAAGAAGGAAAGACATCCCTGACCAGTATCAGCAAGAAACTACTATCCCTCATAAAATCATCCAAGGCTAGCTTCGAAAGAAAAATTGCCAATGACTCCAATGATAACCACAAAGCGTTCTTTAGCTATGTCAAGAACCTAAGTGGAAACTCTCAGATCTGCTCTAAATTAGTGCAGAATGGCACAAAATACACTGAACCGACTGATATTGCCAACATTCTGGCAGACAGGTTTAGTGCAAACTTCACCCACCCTCTCACGCCCTAACCATAACCTATAACCGTACCAGAAGAATGTAGAGCCCCGGCAATCACTGACACACATGTTAAAACAGCCCTATCCAAAACAGCTTCAATGGAACCTGATGGTGCCCCAGGCTGTGTCTTACACGAACTCCGAAATGAACTAACCCCTCAACTAAACACACTGTTCAAACTAAGCCTGTCTACAGGCTATGTACCCATAGAATGGCACACAGCAACAGTTATCCCACTCCACAAAGGTGGAGCCACAATGGACCCCGGGGACTATCGCCCTATAAGCCTGACTAGCCTGGTCTGCAAGGCTATGGTGCGCATCATCATGGAACTCATTAACAGAGACATTGGGAATCTCCAAACATTGGACCCTACCCAGTTTGGCTTTGTTAAGAGCAGATCATGCCTCCTAAACCTGGTGGACTTCTTTGAGACAGTTACCAAGGCTTTAGACGAGGGAAAGAAAGTCTACACAGCCTACCTAGACCTCGCAAAGGCTTTCAACACCATTCCCCATTCTGGTATTATAGACAAGCTCACCAGCCTGAACATAAACCCCTACGTCATGAGATGGGTTGCCAATTGGCTCAAGGATAGAACCCACACAGTGAGATTTGCAGGCTCTAGGTCCGACTCTAAACCAGTTACAAGTGGCATCCCCCAGGGCTCAGTCCTGGGACTCCTCCTGTTCAGTATATACTTCTCAGAGGTACAGGCAAGCACAGAAGGACTATGGCTGACCAAGTTCACAGACAACTGCAAACTGGGGGCCATAACTGACTCTCCGGCTGATACAGACATCCTCCAGAAGGGTCTCACTGAGACGGATACCTGGTGTCAAAATCATGGCCTCAAGCTAAATGCCAAAAAGTGCGTAGTCCTCCCCTTTGGAAAAACACAAAGTACCACGAACTACCACATACGTGGTAGCCCCTAAATACAGAAAATGTAATAAGGGATCTGGGGACCCAAGTAGATAGTAATCTCTCCTTTGATAATCATATTGCTAAGGTGGTTAGAAAATCCTTCTATGTGGCCCACCTAATCACAAAAGGGTTCACATCTAGAACAAAAGAGGTTACTGTGCCCCTCTACTCATCACTCATCAAACCCATCATAGAGTACAATGCCCCATTTTGGATGTACCTGCAACATCTGGAAAGACCACAGAAGTACTAAACTAAGAGGATTACTGGCCTCAAACAGATGCCCTATGCAGCTCGACTGAAGAAACTCCAGCTGTACTCGGTTGCATACCGCTTACTCAGAGGTGATCTCTGCCTGACATACAAGGCCATGTCCAACCCAGAATTGATGGACATGCTCCACCTAAAAAAAAACAAATCCCCGAGAGCCACACGCTCTAGGGATCTAAACCCCACCATAACGATATATAGGACTTGCTGGAGGGATAGATTCCTGTCTCAGAGACTCTCCATGCTTTGGAACAGGATTCCAGTCTACATTAGGCAGAGCCCCTCACTAACACTCTTCAAGAGAAACCTTGACGAGCGGATGGGTAACAGAAAATTTACCCCAGGGATTAATGCAGTGGCTCTGCTGGACAGAGGCACAGGGAACTAGTGGCTCTGCTGGACAGAGGCACAGGGAACTAATCAAAGGGGGCTGCGAAAGCCAACACATTCTGGCTAGGCTTACAGATGCCCTCGGGCAGATAGCCTAGTACTTACCTATGAACTTATTTTGTATTTTTTAATCAGTGAGTGGAATTTGAATTTTGGCTACTCTGTAGACTGGGTGTCATAAATTAAAGTAAATGAGCTAGTCTGGTTTGCACGGAATTGCTTACCAGTGGATTCATAGTAGTGTGCAGATTTGTTTGTTGTGTATTGGTGACTTGGTAGATCAGCTGATTTATGATTTCACTGTTTTGCTTTTCTAAGAAATTTATTAATTGAGTTACAAAAGGCAGTAGTGTTTCCAGTAGTTTAGTAAAATAAAATTGTCCCATCTGTTTTATACACTTCTCCCAATGATTCCTGATTTTTTTCTGCAGTTGTTCAACGTGAATGTGTCACAAGAATTTTTATGCTGAATCCAACTGTTTTCTGGGTCTGCCATAAGTAGTCAAGTTGATACTTTAATCTAGGGAAGGGAATTGCTATTTATCCTGACTTGTAAGTCCACATTTGCAGAAGTTTTCATGGATTGTCAGTCCATTGTCGATAGCACATCTAAGATGAGTCCACATGTAAAAACTTGTGATTTCTAATGGATATTTACTCTGGAATGGATTGTGAGACTGTTTTTCCAAAGTTTATGATCACTAAGTACAGGCCAACACTAAGGGACTCTGGCTAACAAAGTTTGCAGATGATTGCAAACTGGGAGCCATTATTGAATCCCCAAATTATGTGGATATTCTACAAAAGGGCCTTACAGAAACAGATGCCTGGTGCCAGAGCCATGGGCTCAAGCTTAATACCAAGAAATGTATAGCTATCCCCTTTGGAAAAAAACATGTACCCATGAATTACCACATAGGTGGCAGGACACTAAACATCGAAAGTGTTTTGAGAGACTTGGGGACTCAAATGGACAGTGGTCTCACTTTCGATAACCACATCACCACAACAGTCAGGAAATCCTTCTATGTGGCACACCTCATCACTAAGGGCTTTTCATCCAGAAAAAGGAGGTCAGTGTCCCACTGTACTCATCCCTCATTAGACCCATTATAGAGTATAATACCCCATTTGGTATGTACCTCACAAGACATCTGCAACAGCTGGAAAGGCCACAGAAATACCTCACTAAAAGAATCACAGGCCTAAAGCAGATGCCATATGCTGACCATCTAAAAAAAACTCCAGCTATACTCTGTGGCATATAGTTTACTTAGAGGCGATCTCTGCTTAACATACAAGGCCATGTCAAACCCTAAGCTGTTGGACATGCTCCACTTAAAGAAATCCCAATCCCTCAGAGCCACACGCTCCAGGGATCTAAACCTTATCATCACAATGAACAAAACATGCTGGAGGGATAGGTTCTTGACCCAGAGACTCCCCATACTCTGGATTAGACTGCTCATACATGTCAAGCAGAGCGCCTCATTGGCCCTCTTCAGAAGGAACCTTGATGATTGGATGGGAGATAGGAAATTCACCCCGTGGATCATGTCAGTCGCCCTGCTAGACAGGGGCCCAGAGAAGTAAATATTGTGGGAAGAAATTTCCAGGGAATTGTTATGGTTAGGCTTGCATAGGCCTTAGGGCCGATAGCCTAGTACCAGCCTATGAACCTATAATAATTTCCACCCTTTGAAGCTTTGCTTCATTTGAATGGTCAGTCAAGAAGTTTGTGTACTGCAAACAAATGATGGAATTTGGATTTACTAATTAATTCCATTGTTTAGCAGCCCTTCACATAGATCATTTTGTTCTTTAAGATGGACTTCCACAATTAATCTGCATCAATTAGCCAGTATTTCTAGTATTAATTCAGTGAGACAATACATTAATTGTAAAATTAATAGGAATGCTTACACTGTGCATAGACATGTTGTTTGAATTACATCTCTCCTCTTAAACCTAAAGTAGGTGAAATACAAATTTAAAACTTCCAGACTTTTATAAACTCACTTTTCTAGTTAACATAGGCTGATTTATTTCTACCTTAAAGTGAAACCATATTCATTACATACTTGAATAAGAGTAAAGATCATGAAGCAATGATGTTGAAGATGAGCCTTATCATACCTAGTGTTTTTAAATATGTATTTCACGTGTGCATGGAAAGAGAACTCCTGAATACAATAATTCCTGTATCCTTATAATGTTTAGCCTCTTGAATAATGATTAACTACTGAAGTGAAGAACACTGCTGTTGTTATTGTTAAACTGTGAGCTGCTGTTAAGTGATCACATGGTTCATTTATACACCTCTTTCTGAAAGATTTCAGAGTCACTGATGCTAGATGCAGGCAAAGCTAATTTTATGTCAGCTGTTGGGCTTGCATTTGGTATAGACAACCCTAGATCATAGGAAATGAAAGGAAAGTAAGTCTGAAGACCATGTAAGCCTTGTCAGATACCACTCTCAAAGTATAACCCCCCACACACACACACACACACACACACACAAACACATTTCTAGGAAGGCAAAACATGTTGCAATGACAAATTGTTCCATAGATGGGAAACTGTTGGATAATGAATCTGTTGCTCCAATGTGTTTTATTTATCTGCTGGCAGATGTTTACTTCCCTGGTTTAGTTGTTTTTTTTATCCATTTTTCTGTGAAGGTATAAGATGTTCAATAGGGTAAGGTATTTGATGGCACTTAATGCCAGGCATATGTCCCCACACATATGATGAATTTCTATAACAAAAAGGGTATGGGATGACAAAGCCAGTTTATTGCCCAGTTTATAATATAAACATTAATATTACTCAGTCTTATCTGAATGGTGATGGCAGTATGTGAGATGCTGTCAAATGCTTGTATTATAAACTGGGCAATAAACTGGCATATCACTGCATCTAGGAAGAAGGCATCCACAAAGACACCCGTGCCATTGTGTCCACTGTTGTAGTGTATAGCTGAAGTAGGTTTGTCATACATAAGCTCCCAGCTATAAATCTATGTTGGTATAGGTCAGATCTCACAAGAAGGCTAGATGGAGTTAACACTAACATACTATTTTAGATAATTTGCCTATCACGACTTAGGTTTATAGACCTATAACAGCCAAGATCTTTATTTTGGACAATAATAAAATAAAATATTATAATAAAATTGGGAAGTTAGCAAGTAACCACATAAATCAATTACATCATTGTCTTTCACTTCAATCCTTAACTGCCTGAAGCTACCTAATCTATTAGTTTACTCTGACATGAAGATTCATGGGTTTATAGGATCATACTAGACTGACAACCACCAGGGTCTTTACAAGCCTAGTTGTGCAACTCAACCCTGTTTTGTCCCAGAGCTCCTTGGATGCTTATTTGGTGAAGTATGTTAGTAAATAGGTAGCTAAGGGTTATATGGGGGGGGGGGTATGTTAGTTGGGAATTAATTTGCTTACTGTTGACCTCTATCCATCAGAGACATGGGGCTACACTGAGAGTGAGAGTGAATTTGTGTTTTCCCATCCAATGATTAAGGTTTCTTTTGAATAATTTTAGGGATGAACTCTGTTTCACGTAAATGGGGAGCTTATTCCATAGTGCTGTGATCCTTTGAGACACTCATCAGTGCCTCCAGCAGGTTCTATTTATGGGATACAATTCAGGTCCTTGGATGTAGTGTTTCTGGTGCTGTTTGTTTTGTGGATGTACAAGAGATCCATCAGAACTGGATATGAGGATCCCTTATATGCTAGGGATAGATTGCTTCTCAATAACCTGTAGAATACTGAGTACACAGCTAGTGCTGTAAGGTTGCCTGTATAGGACAGAGTATTCATACCCTGGATTCTTCTAGTGATGAAATTTTGAGGGTGTTTCAACTGTTGCAAGTGCCTAGTTTGGTACATGCCAAAGGGGGCATTGTACTCAATGATGGTGGTCATTTACTGACTGCCTTTGTCCATCAGAGACATAAGAGCCAGACCATGGGTGAATTTCTGATTACCCATCCATTGTTCCTGCACTTGCATGATAGGGAGGAACTCTGCTTCACATGGATTTGGAGCTTGTTCCAGAGAATGGGAATTATTTGAAAAACATATCTGTCTCTCCAACATGTCCATTTTATGTCACAAGCAAAATTTAGGTCTTTTAATCTAGTAGTTCTGATTCTGTTTGTTTTGCAGCTATGTAAAAGGTTCTTCAAAACAGGGTCCAGGGATGCCCTATATGCCAGGCAAAGATCACCTCACATAAGTCTGTATGATACTGAATAAAGAGTTAAAGCGTTGAGGTGATTAGCATAGGGCACAGTCTTTACTCCCTGTATTCTTTTTGTAAAAAAAAATTTGTGGACATTCTAGTTGCTGCATGTGTCTGGTTAGGTACATACCGAAGGGGGCATTATACTCTATATATGGCCCATAACATCCTCTGTAACCCAGACAGATGCCCTGCCTCCAACCAGTTATTAAACTTGTACTCACCACACAGAGAACTGCCTTCACTGAACTTAGTGCTTACTAAAAAAAAATCAAAAAATATGACAGTCACTATCTGTAGTCTGTACTCATTGCTAAATGTAGAATTCTCTCCCAGCAGGCATCAGAAATATTCCATCTCATCTACCATTTAAAATCTCATTGAAAACATACCTATCTACAAAATGGTGCTGCACTTGTAATAGTCCCATTAATAACCCTCCATCTTTTTCTAATGTTATCAAAACTCTGTTTTAATTTTATTTATTTATTTATTTATTTATTGACATTTGCTGACCGG
This sequence comes from Protopterus annectens, assembly GCF_019279795.1. Lineage (NCBI taxonomy): Eukaryota > Metazoa > Chordata > Ceratodontiformes > Protopteridae > Protopterus > Protopterus annectens. The sequence continues at coordinate 1,188,077,337 of NC_056745.1, forward strand.
GAAAGTCCACTGGGCTTGGGACCCATTTCAGTGGAGGCCCGGGGAGAAAAGCTCCACGTTACATGAAAATCATTACATGAATTTGTGAGGAAACAATTACTTATAAAGCAAGTGAAATAATACAGAAAACTATCTAAACAGCACATATGTTGTAAAAGGCACAATACAGTAACAATGGGACATTAGTATGTAGGAGAATTATACATTTAGAAATATTTAACAATACAGCTCAAATTAAACAATTAGAAATATTTAACAATTTTTTTTGGGGGGAGTAGGAAAAGGGAAAGATAAGTGTAGTGGGAAGGTAGAATATTCAGTGAAATCCTGCCTATCAGCAAAATAGTCCTGGTATTCTTCCAGCACTATTACTAAGTCCTCTACTTATGCAACAGAATCAAGTAAGTATCACAAAATTCTTACACTTTGTCTCCCGTTTACATGTTTCAGGTAAATAACTGTTTCGATAGCATATACATATGCCTCAAATGCTGTTTGTGTACTAAAATTACAATGTCACAATATAACCTGTAAAATAATACTGAACTTTCTGTAGGTGTATGACTTTAGCATGCTATAAATACTACTTAATGTACATACTCTGGTGATAATATATATCATAGTTATATACTGTATTTTTGTAGTGTCTGGAGAGTGGTGATTGTACTCTGAAATCCTAAAAAAGACAAACCAGTAAAGCACTTCTATACTGCGAGACTCCATCTTAACAATTAAGCACCCCCAGCTTCACTTGTTAAGATTGAGTATCATGCTAAGTAGTTAAATCTGCCAGTTCTGATCACCAAACAACAGCAACAGAGATAAAAACAGATTTGTTTCTGCTTGCTCTCTGTGCCGGTAATGTGTCCCTGACTTTCTGTAACATAAATGCATGTGTTACTGCCTTTCTGACAGCTGTCGCCAAGTGCTTTATGGCATTCAGAGATGGAAAAAAAGTTAGAGCTTTTTTTTTTTTTGTAACTAGTAGTACTTGGAGCTCTCTTCACTACAAAGAATTATGATGACTGTGTCTCAAATCATAACCCATTATTATGTGTTCTCAACATGAATGACAGCATTCAGGTGAATTTTCTTGGCATCTATGTCTCCAAACCCATAAAAAAGCCAGTTATGATTGGCAACCTACTTATAAACCTCTATATTGTTAGCTTAAGTCCACTGAAAGGGAGCTTTGCTCAATTGGAATTTCCCAGTAATAAAAGGGACATAAATAAATAAATAACATAAATTAGAGCTACAAGGTTACTTAACAAATATTCCTGGAGTTTCACTTGGCCCAGCTGCGCTATTGGTTTTAATATCTTTCAAAACTTTGCTTGCAATCTCTTCAGAAATTAGGGCAATCTATCTTTTTTAAGTTTACAGTTTTCAGTTATAAGACAATGTATAGTATTTTCTAGAAGATGAGTAACATAATCAAAAGCTGTGCAACATTTCCCAAACACCTCACTAAAACCAGTCACAACATCTGATTCCTTTGTGACAAGTTTATCCTTATAAGCTAGCTAAAGGGATGCTGCATCCATTATTCTCCCTGTGTGTTGTCCCTATGGTTACAAGCAACTGACATGCCATTAGCATTATTTAATCTTATCAGTTGAATGCTTTGATTCATTTCATACCACTGATTATATCAGCCTTTGAAAACTGTTGCCAGTCTGAAGAAATCATTCTATAGGTTCGTATGTTCTAGGTTTATACTAGGTTAACAACAACTGGGGCCTTTATAAGCTTAGCCATTCAACCCAAATGTATCCCACAAGCTGTTGTGCCTTCAAGGTTATTTTATGGGGTATCTATTAGTTAGGGCAAGATTTAACTGCTAATTTTGCCTGAGACATAGGTGTCATACCAGGGGTGAATCTCCAGTTTCCCATCCATTGATCCAGATTGCACTTGAATATGGTTAGAGAAGGGCTCTGGTTCACATGGGTAGGAAAACTATTCCAGAGAATGGGAATATTCTGAGATACATACCTGTCCCTCCAGCATGTCTTATTTAAGTCACAAGCAAAGTTTAAATCCTTAAATCTAGTAACTCTGGTGCTGTCTATTTTGTAAATTTGCAAAAGGTCCATCAAAGCAGGATCCAAAGATGCTTTATATGCCAGGCATAAATTGCTTCTCAGCAATCTGTAGGAAACAAGAGAATAGAGATAGGGCTTTGAGGCAATCTACATAGGACATTGTGTTTATGACCTATATTCTTTTTGTGAGGAACCTCTGTGGACGTCCCAGTTGTTGCATGTGCCTGGTCAGGTATGCAGTGAAGGAGCCATTACACTCAATGGTGGTTCTGATGAGGGCTGAGTAGATTGGCATGATGACTTCCCTGGACCTGGATGCCATACCCTTACTTATAAGTTGAGTAGCGTAGAATGATTTTCTTACCACCTTAGACACATGCTGATGAAAAGCTAGGCTCTATCTACATGAGTCTCCAAATCCCTGGCTATTGTGTGTAATTTTAGGGGTGTTTTATAAATGAGGTAGTTTCCCCAGGTAGCCAACTTCCCGAAAGGTACTGTTATGCTTTCATTGGCATGGAGTTTTAAGCAGTGGCTTTGGCACCAGTCATTTATCTGTGATAGACCTTTCTGTAAGATGTTAGTATCATGGGGGGTTTCTATGATTTCTTCTAGCTTGCAATAATCTGCAGACTTGGTAAGCCAGAGGCCCTTGACATTGGCCTTGACTTCTAAAAAATAGATGCCAAAAAGGAGTGGACACAGCAAAGACCCCTGAGGGACTCAACTGGTGACTGGCCTCTTTGTGACGGTGGTCTCTCCAAGCCTAACTTCCTGGGTCTAAGATCTGCTCCCTATTCATAGTTGGCGGGTTATGTTATGTGATATTTCTTGGGGGGGTGACCTGGTAAAGTTGGAGCTGAATTTGTCAGACAGAAGATTTGCTATATCTCTCAGTTCCGTAAGTATGGTCCCATTTATCAACAGTTCAGCACACTGTTGTGTACTGCCTTTGAGATTTTGTACATAACTAAAAAAGACCTAATGGTGATATTTGGCCTGGGACAATATCTTTACCTCAAAATTTGCTGTGTTGACCTTAATTAGTCCTATTAGCTGTCTGTTTGGTTTGATGAGAGAGTTTTTATCTGTTTTGGTATTACACTTCCTAATTTTAACTATGCCTTTTGTTATACAACTTATTTAATTTTGGATCCCATCAGGGTGGTTTGTTTTTTGTTAGTTTTGGGCTTACTTCTGGTAGGCACAGCAACTTCTATGCTGTCATTGACATTGCTGTACAGAGTTTCTGTGAGCAATTCCATATAGGTTTCTGTGTCCTGTGGGTTTGGAGGGGCTTGAAATTATAATAGGTTATCATTTAGTAAAATGTAGTTTGCCTTGGAGAAGTTTATAACTGTTACAGAGTTTGCTGGGATTATGGAATTGATTCTTAATTCAAATTAGACTGCTTTGTGGCCTGACCTTGCCAGAGAAGACACAACACCTGGGGTTGTACAGCATTCTCCCGTATTTGTGAGTATCAGGTCCAATGTGTTTGCACCTCTAGTAGGTGTATACAACAACTGGTCCATGGTGTTTGTGTTACAAAGACCAGGAATCGCTACACCTGCAAATCTGAGGTCATGTAAGATTCCCAGTTTATAGAGGGATAATTAAAGTCCCCCCGAAGTATGGCATTTGGTTGAATGGTGACTGTTTCCAATAGGTCTAAGTATGAGCTATGGGTTTCAGGTGACAAAGAGGGTGACCTATCGCTTGCTAGGATATGGTATGGGACTTTCTGTATGGTAATCTGGGTGTGGAGGAACTCCAGTGCATCATCCTGTTTAACCAGTCTTAAATTTCTCCAAATCGTTTGGGTTTCTAATAGCATGATGGGAATAGAGTCCATTCCTAAGTCAAAGTACAATTAAAGTTCATGAAATTAGTATTGTTTCAATCTTTGATGTCAGCCAAAAGTGCTCTTTGCATCACCCACAATGTGCTAGTAATGACTCCTTCTGCAATTCGTATGGAGTTACATGTACTGGTAGCATATCTAAACACAGTTGTAGATTCCTTTTTATAAGACCCATTGCTCCTACTACTATGGGAACTGTCTGGGTATCTTTCTTCCACACTGCTCTCATTTCTGCTTGCAAATCCTGATATTTTATGACTTTGTATCTCTCTGTACACAAGACACTATAGTCACTGGGTGTTGACGATTTCAATGATCAATACTACTTTCGTCTACTATTCTTGGACCATTATATCCAGTTTTCTAGCATCTGTCTTTTGAAATATTGGTAATGGATGATTCCATGTGATGTAGACTTCTTCATTTTCTGTGATGCTATGTGGCTCATGTTTCCAGTGTTTTAAAGCCACTTTAATACCATAATGCTTGCACAATCCCCAGTGCAACAGTCTTAGAGGCTTTTCTTAAATTTGTATCAATCTATCTAGCTGTACTTCATCCCATTTCATGTCCTGTACCTTTAAACTTCTTATTCTTTCTTTAACTTCTGTCCATTTAGCATTTCTGTTATGTTCCACAGGCTCTTCATAGATACTTCTCCAAAATGTATCTATTTCTTCTTTTTTTTGGTTGTCTTTCAATTCCTTTTACCTTATTTCCCAATTCTGTATAAAACTTTTTTGAGTCATCAATAAATTGCTTATTTTGCCCTCATATCTTCTAAGTTTTTCCACCTGTGCTGAAATTTTTAGTTTGTTATTTGCGATAGTGCATGATAGATCCTAGTCTGTTCTAATATTGTGCATTGCTTTTATCACATCTATCTTTCTTAATGGTGCAGCGATTAACGTTGTCGCCTCACAGCAAGAGGTTCTCCGGTGCAATTCTCGGCTGGGGCGCCTTCTGTGTGGAGTTTGCATGTTCTCCCTGTGTTCGCATGGGTTTCCTCCGGGTATTCCGGTTTCCTCCCACATTCCAAAGACATGCATCTGGAGCATTTCTCCCCGGGCCTCCACTGAAAACAGGCTCTGTGGAACCTAGTCGGACTTTCCCGGTCAACAAATGTTAAATAAATTAAATAAATAAATAAATAAAATAAAAATAAAAATCTGTTCCCTCTTCTATATTCTTCTAACAGTGACACTTCTTGTCTTAACTGCTTTGTAGTTTTCTCTAGTCAATACTTCCATGATGGTATTCGATTTCTCCCCTTCCTGTCCCTCACAGCTCTGTGTTCTTGTGGTAGAACTTTATCAGTCATTAATTTAGTTGCACAGTAATATATCCTGTTTACTTCTGTTGTATTGCGTGGATCTCTATGAACAGTCCTAATTACTGTGTTCATTTGTTTTATCAGACTTCTGACTTTTTGGGTTTTATTAACCTTCTGTAGTCTATTTCTTTCATTGATTTTAATACATCTGTCTATGTCTATTAAATCAAGCAACTCTTCAATTAGCTCATTTTCTTCCAAACTGAGGGCACAACCCTTGTTTTCCATTTCCTGCAGGCATTCTGTAGAAGGTTCTATAGCATCTTCCTGTGGCACATTCTCTTCAATTTCATACTGTGCCATCCATTGCTCTGTCATATGGAAACTCACTGGCCTATAACTCCTCAGCATTGACTGCATCAGAGTTTCCACAGTTAAATGTTCCTTGCCTTGCTGTCTAGCTTCAAGTGAACATTTATACTGGATGTCCTTCAAGAATGCAACTGCAGTCATAACATATGGGTTGTCCTGCCTCAGGCAGCCCTCGGTCGGCCGGATTCCAAAGTCTGGGTCCGGCGTCAGCTGGTGTCGCCTCCTCTTCGACGTCAGAACGGCTGGAGTATAAAGGCATCGGCCGACGCCATCTTCTTCAGTCTTTCTTGCCACGCGGTGCCCGAAGCAGAAGCAGTTCGCAAGTGCCGGTCGGTCAGCTCCTGTGTTTTCAGTACCGAAGTCATCTAAAAGCTAAGTACCCCGTTGGGGAACATTTTTTCTTGTCTCAGCCGATGTCAGAACAAATTGAGAAAGTTAATAATTGTTTGTCTTGTGGTAAACAAATACCTCATAAGGACTTCCATTCTTATTGCCTCCCTTGCCTGGGTCCAGACCACGACGTCTCGGCCTGTGCTGCCTGTGCTTGCTTTAATAAGCGCACTCTCAGGCACTGGGCAGAATTTGCCAAAGGCTTTTTCGGCGAATCTTTCTGTTATATCATGCCGTCGGAACAACCGACAACTCAATCTACCAAAAAACGAAAGGACCGGGACCGACATCCTTGGCCCACGTCCTCCACCGATACTCCTCCTAAACCCTCCGCTAGTGCTTCGGTCCCTTCGGAAGCAGTAATTCAACCGCTCCAGGCCGACGACACAGTGTTAACATGTCCTTCGGTCTCGGAGTCTACACCGGTGCCGGTTATTGATTTTCCTCCAGAAACCGAAGTTCTGGATCTACCCGACACCATTCCTGTGGACAAGGTTACTCCTGCACGTGGGGCAGCTAGGCCTCCTGTATCCATGTCCATCAAGGCCTTTGCACGTGCTAAGGCCGCCAGCCAGGCCAAGGCCCATCCTAAACCTACTGCCCAGGCCCCTTCTTCTGATAAACAGATCATGTCTCTTGCTGCAGATCTTATTTCTCTTATCAGGGGGTCTCAGCCTCATCCAGACAGAGGTTCTCAGCCGCCTGCAGAGAAAAGGCCCAGAACTCAGCAGGCCGACAACCTCTCTTCAGATGAAGCCTCTGGGGATCCTGAGCATTCAGATACCCAAGAAGAATCCTTCCAGGCCTATGAGGACTCTGATGCTGAGGAATCAATTCCCTCTGCCTCTCCTCCAGAGGATTTTTCGTTCGGTGAAGTCCTACACTCTATGAGGGAGCATTTTAAATGGCAGGGTCAGGAATTCTCTGATTCCAGGAAAAGGCTACGCACCTTCCTCAAGCTACCCCAGCACAGACCTTTAGCTATCCCTCCAGTTATGGATGTCCTGGATTATGTTTTCTCCGACTCCAGTGCTAACCCTGATTCTCTCCCTCCTGCTCCTGTCAAGCCAGACAGATATTATAGGGTCCCTGACACCCACAAACATCTCTTTAAGGCCCATTCTGTAGATCTAGAAACTATTTCACAGGGCCCCAAGGGAGTGGCTACTTCCACAGCCAAGAATCCACTGCCAGCAGATAGGGAAGCTAGGTCCCTGGAGAGATGGGGTAAAAAAGTTTATACCTCTACCACCCTGGCCATGAGGTCACTTAACTGCCTTTTTCTTATGTTTTAGTACCAGGATTTTTTACTGGATGATTTACAGAAAAAGCTAGCCTCTCCTGAGCCTATTGATAGAAAGGCATTGCAGGATCTAGTACATAACACTCAGCAGGTTAGCAATCATTTTCTTCAGTGTGGTTATGATGCATTGGAGGCTTCATGTAGGACAGCTATGACTGGGGCTGTTATACGTAGACATGCTTGGTTAAAAGAACAGCCACTGCCAGACCATGTTAAAGTAAAGTTACTTGATGCACCTCTGGAAAAACAGAAGCTTTTTGGTGCTAATGCACAAGATGTGTTGAAGTCCATTGAGGAAAAAGCTAAATCAGTACAGACAGTCAAAGATTTCCTCCAGGTTCAGCCACCCAGATTCAGCAGGAATTGGCCTTCAAAGAATTGGTCCTTTCCAGGCACTGACAAGTTTCAAAGGGGAAAAAACAGGCGTGCCCGAGGTAGAGGGCAATACTCAGGCTCCTACAGGGGCCGCCAATGGCAAACACCAAATCAAAGAAGTGGCGCAGGCAGTCCAGCTGCACCACAAGGACAACCACAATGACTTGACTTTCATACCGTCTACAAAGGCTCAAAGAGAAGCACCTTTGGGCGGAAAATTATCCTTATTCTCAAAAAACTGGCATATCTTAACCAAGGACAACTGGATTCTGGATTTAATAGACAAAGGTTACAGATTCCACTTCCATACTTTACCAATAAGACAAGGCATGCCAAACCTGCCACTTCATCAAAGGGCAGAGGCACTCATTCAAGTTTCAAAGCTGTTAAATATAAAAGCAATAGAAAAGGTCCCTCCACAGGAACAAGGCCAGGGATTTTATTCAAGACTGTTCCTTGTTCCAAGAAAGGAAAACAAATGGAGGCTTATACTGGACTTGTCTACTCTAAATACTTATCTCATTGTGCCAAAGTTCAAAATGCTGACGTTGCAGCAACTCCTTCCCATGCTGGGCAAGGGGTCTTGGCTGGTCACTCTGGACCTCAAGGAGGCATACCTGCATGTCCCAATCAGACAAAGCTGCAGAAGATACCTCAGATTTCTTGCAGGGACAGAGCATTATCAATTCTCAGCATTGCTGTTTGGCTTATCTACTGCGCCCAGAGTGTTCACGAAATGCCTGGCATCAGTAGTGGCACACTGCAGACTCCAGGGGATTCAAATATACCCCTACCTGGACGACTGCCTCATATAAGCAGACAACAAACAAACCTTGATAGCAAACTTGGACTATGTCATTCAATTATTACAGGCCTTGGGATACACAGTCAACATTCAGAAATCAAGACTTCTGCCATCCCAACAAATTATTTTCCTAGGAGCCAAACTGGACACCAAAACACAAATGGCTTATCTCACAGAGGAAAAACAACAGCAGTTACCAGAGTACTTCAAAGGCCTAGCAAAGCTCTCCCAGCTTACTGCAAGGAAATTCCTGCAGGCCCTGGGGTTCATGGCATCTTGCATTCTTCTGATACCTTTAGCAAGACTTCATATGAGAAAGCTGCAATGGTACTTAAAAAGCTTATGGTCCCAACACAGCCAAAGCCTAGAGGACGTAATCCCACTCATTCCATGTCTGCAAAGAGAATTTTTGTGGTGGGCTCAAGCAAGTCAGTTAAACAAAGGCATGTCTTTCAACAAACCTCAAGCAGGTCAAATGATTACAACAGACGCCTCAGACCATGGATGGGGGGCGCACATGGAGGGCAGATGCATTCAAGGTCAATGGACACCGAAGGAAAGTCATCTGCACATAAACCAAAAAGAGATGTTGGCAGTGATACATGCAATCGAGACTTTCGAAAAATCACTTCAACAAGGACATTTGCTAATAAGGACAGACAACACCACTGTTATGTGGTATATAAACAAGCAGGGAGGCACTCATTCTTATCCCCTCTGCAGACTGACAATGATTCTCTGGGAAAAATCCCTAAGTCTGAAGATACATTTGCAATCCCAGTTTGTGCCAGGCAAGGACAATGTACTGGCGGACAGGCTGAGCAGAAATTTCTTGGATCCACACGAATGGATGCTGCATCCTCACATTTTCTCACAAATAACAAGGACATGGGGAAGACCGGACATAGATCTCTTTGCTTCTCACATGAATCATCACCTGGAAAAGTTCTGTACAAGGACCCACCATCCTCTAGCCTGGAAAACGGATGCTCTCTCCTTCAGCTGGAATTCCCTAACAATTTATGCATTCCCTCCTCTACCACTGCTGACCAAGGTGATACTGAAGATCAAAGCAGAACAACCAACAGGCATTTTGATAGCTCCAGACTGGCCAAGGCAGCACTGGTACCCATTGCTGTTGAGCATAACTCGGACCAAACCGTGGCCTCTGCCCCTATGGCCTCTGCTTCTAACACAACACAATTACAGGACTGTTCATCAAAACCTGAAAACATTGCATCTGACAGCTTGGAGGTTACCATAACTCCTTCCGATATCTCTCTTTCCAAAAAAGTTCAAGAGCACGCAGACCTTCCACCAGAAAAACCTATTCAGCCAAGTGGAAGAGATTCATCATCTGGAATGCTAACAGGGGTCAGGATACAACAGTATTGAGTATACCTCAGATATTGGAATACTTGGCAGAAATGTTTCATACTGGTCTCTCATATTCTTCCATAAAGATTCATGCCTCAGCAATCTCAGCAAAATACAATTGTGATCCACCTGTGTTTTCACATCCTTTGCTAAGATAGTTCCTAAGAGGGATAAAGAATATCAAACCTCCCAGGAAACCGCCAGTACCTGCATGGGACCTCAATTTCGTCTTGGAAAAATTAACTCTTCCTCCCTTTGAACCAGCAGCAACTTCAGAAATGCAATTTCTCTCATGGAAAACGGTTTTCCTATTGGCAATCACATCAGCAAGAAGAGTCTCGGAGATACAGGCACTCATGGCAGTACCTCCTTTTCTCATTTTTCATCAGGACAGAGTCTCTCTAAGAACTAATCCTTCATTCATGCCAAAAATAATTTCCAGGGTGTCTCTAAATCAAGCCATTCACCTGCCTACTTTCTTCCCCAATCCTCAAAACAGGGGGGAAGCACTGCTGCATACTTTGGACATACACAGGCAACTACGCTACTACTTGGACAGAACTAAGGCCACCAGAAAGTCTGACCAACTGCTTGTAGCCTATGCTGCTGGAGTACAAGGAAAAGCAATCTCCAAACAAACAATTTCCAAATGGATTGGACACTGCATCAGATTCTGCTATTCTTTTCATGGAAAAGGTGTGCCAGCCAATATTAGGCCACACTCCACCAGAGCTATAGCCACATCCACAGCTTTCCTAAGAGGAGTGGCTACAAAGGACATTCTAGAGGCTGCTACATGGAGCTCCGTGCATACATTTACCAAGCACTATAACCTGCCTTTATACTCCAGATCCCGAGCAGGCTTTGCTTCGGCAGTCCTGCAGGGCATTTTAGCTACACCATCTCTTTCTTAGTTCCAACCACCCCCAGCTTGGCTATGGTATTCAACCCATATGTTATGACTGCAGTTGCATTCTTGAAGGACATCGTACAGTTTTGTACCTACCATAAATGTAGATGTCCAATAGATATGCAACTGCAGTCGGATTTTCCCACCCTCCTACCCCTCTGCAACCTTCTTTATGGGTCCACTACCCCTATTCCTATTAGCTGGGGTATCTCCTATGGTGTATCTGTTTATTACTGTTGTGCATGTTTGGAATTGTTTATCCATTCACCAAATTTAGCCTTCCTAGGAGGGCACCTGGCATCTGGGGCAAGAAACACTGAAGAAGATGGCGTCGGCCGATGCCTTTATACTCCAGCCGTTCTGACGTCGGAGAGGAGGCGACACCAGCCGACGCCGGACCCAGACTTTGGAATCCGGACGACCGAGGGCTGCCTGAGGCAGGACAATCCATATGTTATGACTGCAGTTGCATATCTATCGGACATCTACATTTATGGTAGGTACAAAACTGTACTTTTCCTGTGGAAGGCTCCAAATTATCTTTTTATGGCACCTGACCATTTGCTTTCTGTTCCACTGGTTTCTTCTTAATTTCGATATCCATTGCTCTATCCTGTTTTGGTTCTTTCTGAATCAGATTTTCTACACTGAAGCTTTCACTTCGCAGGTACTCTATAACCTGCCTTGAGGTATGCTTGTTGTTGACGTAGATTGAGACACTTCCACCCAGTGGCAGTACACGGGAATCGGGTAATGGGAGTTAGGACACTTAACAGTACGAGCAAGTGGCAGCAGGGAAGTGTGTCACGAACTGATGGTACACAAGCAGTTGTAGTAGACCCAGTTTGCAGTATAGCTCTACTTAGTATAGTCTGAGTGTTGATAAATTACTCAGTGTTTTGGTTCTAAATATTAAATTAAATATTACACTGTCACAATACGTGCTTAGTAGTGAGTTAATGATCACAGGCATATAACAATAAGAACTAACATTTATTAGCAAAAATTCCAAGGAGTTGATCTTCTGGGTGGTTAGATTTTGCATGGTTTACTCAAAATTATTTTGATTTGTATGTAATAATAATTGTAGGTACTTATAAATTATATAGTAATTTCTCCAGTCAATCTAATATATTTGAAATATCCAGTATCATTAATTTGATCAATATAATTGATTTGGGTGGCCACTGTGTTGCATCGGTTAGCATTGTTACCTCACAGCAAGAGGTTCCCCGGTTCGATTCTAGGCTGTGGTGCCTTCTTTGTGGAATCTACATGTCCTTCCTGTGGTTGCGTGGGTTTTCTCCAGCTGCTCTGTTTTCCTCCCACATTCCAAAGATATGCAGTAAGTGGACTGGACACTCTAAATTGACTGTAGGTGCAAATGAGTGGTACGGATGAACTACTGCAGCAGAGCTAGCCATTTGGCGGTGTAAACCTTGGCTCGAGAAGATTGTCACTGTTGAAGTGGCACCCCGACCCTATGTGCAAAATGGGAAAAGGGGAGTTGAGGTTGGATGGCTTCGATATCATTGCTATATCCAGTAAATAAGGCATCATAGTCAGTTTCTAGCTATACAAAGCCAGTGGAAAAAGTTTTTTGTGTTTTTTTATTTATGTGGATGGTGCTCTGTAATATACTTTAATATTGTTTTAGGACTTGTTCACTGTAATTTTATATGCATGAGTTCCAGTTTTATTTTCTTTTGTTAGTAAGTTCCTATTACCTGCTCTCTGCCTGTACAGCAAAAACAAATGAACGCGGGCATTTGTGAAATAAAATGATATCTGAAGCAAGTTTTTTGTAATGATGCAGATTTCCTGAGATTTAAGAAATACTTTTTGTTTACCTTTGAATCAAGTTCCTGTTGTCAAGGATGTTTCAATATTTTACAAAAAATGAATGTTTTGAAATTACCCACTGATGTTTCAGACCGCTTGCATTTAACAAGGCTTCTATCACATTTTATGTACATGTTTTTGTCATATTCTTTATGTCTGAAAAATGTGTAAGCCTAAAAAGACACAGAGTCAGAAAATGTCTTAATACTACTTGTACTCCAGAAATGTTGGACATATATTACAAGCTGTGCCGTCATGAACTAACACTCGTGTTTGTAGCAGCAGATGCTTAGACATAAACTGAGAGTCTGGATTTTAGTTTGAAATTCGGATATTATTTTATGCAAATGGAGTATTTTGCTAATTAGGTGGCTGTTTCCCTTGCTTGTCAGAATGTTTGAAAGTTCTACTCTACTGTTTTGCATATACAAAAGGTGTGACTTCCTCAAATTGTTCATACCAAATAAACTGTGACCATATTGTAACAATTTATTTTAAGCCTAGTACAGTATCCCTGATTTTAGCTGCTAGTAGGCTGATAAGACACTTATCCTTTGCAGAGACCTGTGATGTGTGCATCTGTCTAGTCAACGAGTGGTTCATCAATGATCGCAATATTATTAAGGTTGTCTGGTCATAAGTAGAGTTTAAGGATTTATGCAGTATGCTTGGATTATTTGTAAACCCCCCCCCCCAAGTTTTACATTATTTTAAGTCTTTGCAAAGCCCCTTTATAGTGAATCATTACATGTGATCAGCTAGAGGAAGTGATACTAAAACTGGTGGCCAGTGCTTTAAGCTGCTAAACAAATTCAAATAGATAAATAAATGTTGCTTTCACACATGCAACTAACTTGTAGGAATTTTAGGTTATTTTGTGTGACTTTATGAGATTTTTTTAGAATTTCACTGTGAATATATGCGAGTCTGCCTGTGTGCTTTCCAGAAGTATTAGCTGTGTAAAAGTTTGCATAATTCATTTGCGTGTAATTATATCACTTAAATAAATTATTAGTAATATCTTATTTTGTTAATAATGTAGAAGTGATTTTACTGCCTAAGATGACTATCAATGAGGTCTTTGAAGGAGAGTTTATACAGACCCTTCTTAATGTTACTTGCTAGGTTTTATTACAAGAAAGAGAGATGACTTATGCATGTCTCCCAAATATGCAACAAAGTCTAGAAGTTTTGAGATCTTTGCTTGGAAGTGTTTACATAGGTATCTTTATACCCCAAGCAGACTAAATAATTTTTCCTCAGGTAGATAGCAAATGTTGAAGGTGTGATGGGGAAGAAAGAGGTAATTGGGAGCATAATTTCTGGTAGTGTAATAAGGTGGCAGATGTTATAGATTCCCTGCAGATTGGTCTATCAGAGATACTGGGTGAGCAAATTAGTACAACTAAATAAATGATTTCTTTAAGCTATGATACAGAAATGCCTAGACATAGAAAGACATTAACAAGTCTAATTATGGTGGCTGCCAAAAAAGCAATTACTATAAAATGGAAATCAAAGTCTAAACCAGCTTTACTAGAAGTAGTGAATATAGTGAAAGAGATAACACAAGTGGAATTGGAATCTTTAGAAACGGGTAGGATCAAATTACAAAGAAAAAATGGGAATTCTGGGAACAATACATGCAGTGAAGTTTAAAAGAAAGCAGAATTTGAACGAGCTTTGTAATATTTGACTGACAATGACTAGATATATTATAAGTGATGTATAATGTGTGCAAAAAATGTCAGTATGGTTTGTGATGTATAATGTTTGCAACTAAAATTATGTCAATATGGTTTGTTTTCATTTATATAAGTGTATGATTGCCTGTCTCATACTTGATAATTTAAAAAAGATGTTTCTTGAACAAAAAAAAGAAAAACAGATTGCCTACTGATTTCAGTGATCCTCCAGAATTATGTCATATAGATTTGTTTGCTTGCTATTCCCAACCCTAAAAGACCCTAAGGTGGGACATTTGTGTGATATAGAATTCCATTTGGTAAGTACCTATCTGTACATTTATGAATTAGATAATTCTGCTTATATCTTAGGTTAGGAGTTTTCAGCTCAACTAAAACTGAGTCCACACTTAGAAGAATGACCATCTAGAATGGAATGTAAGTTGAATACAGCTTTTGAGAAGCATCAGTGTTGTGGTATAATATTTAGCTAAATGTGTAATACACTGATCCTAGACTTGTTTTATCTGTGATTGTCTACAAAACTCATTTACACTTATCTAATCTCCTGCTGCAAAATCCAATAACACTTAGAGTGGGGTTTTGTAAGTAGCACGCGAGATAAAAGGCTAGTATCTGAAACACTTTGTTGTAATGGTGAAGATTTTTTGGTATTTAGTTTCAGTTGTGTATAATGTAGCCGCTGAGACTTGTGTATAATGTAGACTGACTGACTTATGAACAGCATATATGTAGAGTGCTGTTCTTCCTTACAATTCTTGTCTTATTGTTAAATGCTTGTAGAAAAACTTTTTAAACACTTTTATTATTTTTAATTAATATATATATATATATATATATATATATATATATATATATATATGCTAAATGTAGATTACTATGGTGTCTGACTGTCTGACATCCCTGAAGCAGTTGCATTTTTATTCGCTTTCTATGAACAATTTTATTTTATTTTACTGATATATTTTGAATTTAGTCACATCATTGATTTTCCTAACGTTTTCAAGAATGTCATTCCAGTATTCAGTTTGTGTCTTTGGGAAGACTTCTTTAGTAGTAACTACGTTGAAAGGGGTCTCCTTAGAGATTTAGATTCCGATAATTTATGAGAATAAGTACTTTTTTGGGCAGAGAGACAGTAGTTATTATGTTTCAGTTTGAAAGAATGGGTATTTAGGAGCCCTACAGGTCTGCATGACACTGGTAACCAGTAACCTCTGGAGAGTATTATTCAATGGAGCTCCTTACTGTTGGAGAGATGAATAAATCTGAAAATGTTATTTTCTATGGTTTGGATTTCAGCAGAATTTTGTGGAGTGAGTATGAAAATGATTGGCAGTGAATATTATAACGTCAGCATCAATATGTTAACTGATATCACTTATTTGTCTTCTAATGTCATTGGTAAGCTGGATATTTTATAACAAACCTTAATCTGAGGCACAGTACCTTACTGACTGCTATTCCTCTGTTGGGAGTGAAGGACAGATCAGGTTTGAATGTGTTTCGTGGCCCCCGTCTGCGCTGCTTGTCTTTCTCTTATTTTCATTCAGTGTGGGCAGAAAGAGGTAATCAGTCAGGGACATCCTAAATAAAATAGGTGAAGTATTCATTTGTAGACATAATTCATATTAACGTTGCTTTATTTGGAGGATTCAGATATTCTACTGGGCAAGCTGATATATTATGATTGGAGCTTAGAGTTATTTGTCTACATTAATGTACTGTTGTAGCATGCAATATCCTGTAATAAAATTCAGTCATAATTTTATAACTGAAATGCTTCATGTAAAGGTGCAGTATTGATAAGAAATGTGTTTTCATCAGTCACTGTTTCCTGAAGTTTGCTAATAAATTGCATTAGTATCATTTCAGTTATTTTATAGCTGAAATACATTTTCAGTATGCTGGTACTTATTCTGATAACTTGTTTCTTTCACAGGGGAACATATGATATTTATGTAAAATGTGAAGGAGTCGGTAGATGTGTTGGCACCTATGATAACCGTGGGAGCTTTGGTGAGCTGGCCTTAATGTACAATACACCCAGAGCAGCCACAATAATTGCTACCTCACCGGGTGCTTTATGGGGTTTGGTGAGTGAAATTATATAATTTCCATTTATTCAGCGTAAGTAGAATTTACGTATGCTTTTGGACAAATGTGAATGTAAAACAGACAAAGGTCTGCAACACCAGTAAGTAGTAAAAGTTGTGAAAACATTAGAAAGTTTTAAAAGGAAATAAGATAAATACTACATATACTGAAATCATATTAGACATGGATCAGAGCAAGTTATTCAAGTGATGCAGAGAAGTTTATGTACTACATATCGCTCTTTGAGTGCCATATCAATACATTCACTTATGATAATCTGTCATGAATATGTATGTATGTATATATATATATATATATATATATATTTATTTATATATTTATATGTTCCTTCCAAGTGTATTATAAACAGCTGTTCTGCCAGTTTCATTTGGTCAACAAATTACCTGATCAAATATACTGACACAAGATCACAGTAATAATGGGGATGGGAAATATGCCCTTTACCCACAACTGTGCAATTTCAGAGTTGATATAAAGTAGGAAGGGGTTTGGGGCATCCAGGGTGTCTTGGCCCTCTTGCTAAAAATGCTGTTTCTTGAGATTTGTGCTCTGACTTTGTTTTGGAGTATATGTTGGACTACCAGCATTCTGGGTGCCAGTCAGTTTTTTGCCAAATTAAGTGGTGCTACAATGGTTTGTAGACTGATTATCTTACATATATTCACATATATATATATAGAGTTATCAGACAATGTGTAATTGATTTGAGTTAAATAAATCATGTTACTGTTTCCAAAAGTGAGGTTAAACCTCCATTATATAAATTACTAGATCTGAGGGTGGCTTGGGAACACCTTGGAGTCAAACTCCTACATCTAGCTTAGAACATTCCATTCCTGTGCATATGTGAGTGACATCAGCAGCCGTGTATTATTGTTGGGAATGGAAGGCCGCTGTTTTCTCCTGAGCAAACCTGATTTCAGCACTAAGACTTAATGTCTACTACATCACAGAAGCAGCTGTCAGAGGTGAGACAGCTGCAGTGCTTGCCAATAACCTGTTGTAAAAGATTCATCAGATATTTGTTACAAAATTGAGCAAGAGTAAAACTATATTCAGTGAAATACAATAGCTAGAAAAATGATGTACTTGAGTTGCTGAGTTAAAGTGATGTGCTTTATCCACCTTGAGGCATCTGGTGCCTTGCTTTGAATCTTCACATTTAGTTCAAGCCTGTTATAGAAGATGTTAATGGGTGTGCAACACAAAACCTGGGTCCTGGATCCCTTGTACAGAGCTAAGATTTACAGAGTAGAAGATGTTAATGGGTGTGCAACATAAAACCTGGGTTCTGGATCCCTTGTACAGAGCTAAGATTTACAGAGATGAGATAAGGAGGGTAGGCCACAATAACCAGAAACCTTATATTTAATTTCAGTGTCTCCCAGAAGATTTTAGTGGCACTGCAACAAAATGACTGCACTCTTTTAAGTTCTTGCACAATCTTGTGATGGGCCTGGATTGTTCTACACCTCCTTGACTCCTTATATGCAGTTTAAATCTTTCCCAAAAGATGTTAGTGGGGCTGCAACATAGGCAAGTACTTGCATGGAGCTGTGATGGGGACTCATTCCTTGCTACTGAACATGGGACTCACTCAACTAGTTGTACAACCAGCTAGACCTAACCTCATTACTAGTAATAATTCTCGTACTGGATAAGTACCTATTGTCTATTCCAATGCCTTAGAGTACAAGTTCTTCCTAGGACTTTGTATCATTATTTTCCAGTTTTAGTTTCTACATTTAAGAACATAAATACCCAACCAGTCATTGTCATTGAAAGGTTTTTCCATAATTTGAGGCAACCTCTCCTGCAGGACCCCCCCCCCCTTACAATACTTACAAGTCTCCTGTCTGAACGTGTTTGGGTCTGGGTCTTGCCTCATGTGGTGCAGTGCATAAACTGATGTATTGTTTATTGCCAGAAATGTCGCTGGTAAGATTAGGATTGTCTGTTTGCAAGCTTTTGTAATCCATAACAAGTATTAGGTCAAGTAGGTTTGGGAGGGTTATACCTATGAAAATGTTTAGGCTAGAAAAGTCATACACAATCATTTTTAGAAAACTAAATGGAAACACTCTAGAATTCAAGTTAAATTTGCTAATGCTGCACATTTTCAAAATAGACTGGCAACCCTGTACAACAACCCAAAGTATTCTGGCAGGAAATGCTGAATTTAACTGGAAATAATTTAAAACTCAGCAGTAGTGCTTCCTCCTAGCCCTGACTACAGCCCAGATGACTGCATTTAATCTGAGACCTGTGTGCTCGAGTAGCCAAACAAGGAGGGGTGGGAATGAGTGGTCAGTGACACCTTCCTGAACCCAGAGGAAAGAGATGTTATTTATGTATTTATTTATTTATTTGCCTTTGTTTACTAGGTAAGTCCTTTGAGACAAAGCCTATTTTCAGCAGAGCCCCAGGGAGAAAAGCTCCAGCCGATACATTTAAGATACTCATGACAGAAACATTTTTTTTTTGCAAAAATCCATTGCATAGATAGTTCTTAAGACACCTTGATAGAAACAGCTAATTGTTCTTTAGTGACAAACCTAAGCAGGTACTTCTTCTGTGGTGACATTCATGCTATTAAATTCCAAGTATAAAACGTTTAGTATGCAAACAGTTCATGTTCCACATATGTAACAAGAAGACATTAGATGTTGTGTTGTGTCTTTCGGCTTTTCCTGGTTAGGGGTCGCCACAGCGGAACTCCGGTCCGCTAATGATTGGCAGTTGATTTTTACGTACCGAGTTGCCAGCTCTGATGCACAACCTTCAACGAAGGTACGCCCATTCACGCATGTCTCCACGCAGAAGACGCTCTAACTGAGAGTCGAACAGGACAGCGTCTTACTGTGAGGCGACAATGCTACCACAGCACCACCACAGATACAACTTATAAAACATGGGGAAGAAGGGTTACAGTACTGATGTTAGGAATAAATAAAACTGAGAAAATGAATGCAAAATATTAATAAGTAGGTATATAGTAGTTAAAGGTAGAAGAGGAAGAGAGGCATTGTATAGATGATGAGTCAGGGACAGTGGGGCTAAAAGTACTAGACTACTTACTGACATAAAACTTGGTTTTAAGAGAGTCATTATCTTCTTTCAGCTGTTCCCATTAGGGGTCGCCACAGCGGATCATCTATTTCCATTTCTTCCTGTCCTCTGCATCTTGCTCTGTCACACCAACCACCTGCATGTCCTCTCTCACCACATCCATAAACCTTATCTTAGGCCTTCCTCTTTTCCTGTTACCTGGTAGCTTCATCCTTAGCATCTTTTCCCCAATATACTCAGCATCCCTCCTCAGCACATGTCCAAACCAACGTAATCTTGCCTCTCTGGCTTTGTCTCCAAACCTTCCAACCTGGGCTGACCCTCTAATATATTTATTCCTAATCCTGTCCACCCTCGTCACACCCAGTGCAAATCTTAACATCTTTAACTCTGCCACATCCAGCTCTAACTCCTGCCTTTTTATCAATGCCACTGCCTCCAAACAATATAACATAGCTGGTCTCACTACCCTCTTGTAGACCTTCCCTTTCGCTCTTACTGGTACTCATCTGTCACAAATCACTCCTGACACTCTTCTCCACCCGATCCATCCTGCCTGTACTCTCTTCTTCACCTCTCTTCCACACTCACCATTACTCTGAACTGTTGATTCCAAGTATTTAACTCATCCACCTTTGCTACCTCTACTCCCTGCATCCTCACCATTCGTCTATCCTCCCTCTCATTCACACACATATATTCTGTCTTAGTCCTGCTGACCTTCATTCCTCTTCTCTCTAGAGCATATCTCCATCTCTCCAGGGTCTCCTCCACCTGTTCCCTACTCTCATTACAGAACACAATGTCATCTGCAAACATCATAGTCCACTGGGACTCCTGTCTGATCTCTTCTGTCAACCTGTCCATCACCACTGGCGATCATTTGAAGGAGATGGATAAAGTTGGAACATCAGGACGAAACTGAAATGTAAAGTGAGGATTAAGTTTGGAAGGAGATTTAGGAAGAATAGTAGAGTTGTTTCTTGTCTAAAAGGGGATAACGGTTATAAAGGGATGGTATGATATGAGCTGACAAAGGAAAATGGAGTTACCCAGCTGAGGAGCATGTTCACAACCACATGTGAGTTAGGCATTGTTTTAGTAAGAGCTTAAAGGTGGAAAGTTCCATGGTCTGTTTAGGTATGTTAGGATTGTGTTCCAGGATTGCGATATGTAATGGGAGTGTAGTAAGCCACCAGATGAGTTGTTAGACTTTGTTGTGATTACTAAGAGCGTGCTGGTTGAAGAACGTCTCTACTGCAGAAGAGTGACACAGGATTATTTTAAATGCTGGGCATGTTTCTGGTGCATGTATAAGACTGTGTGCAGTAGTAGAGTGTGTCAATGTTAAATAGGTGGGTAGCTCAAGCCAATTTAGTTGTTTCAAGGCTCTGCAATGATGAGTCCTATATGGAAGGTTGGTAGCAAATGTGAATACTTTACTGTATTAAGTAGAGAGTTTAGCTGTAAGTGTAGTATTTAGGTTTGTAAGAATAAGTCAAGCATATAGAAGGGATGGAAGAAGGTAGGTAGATTCTAGTGCTTGTGTTGCATCATCTGTCAAGTAGCTATTTGGTTCAATAGACAGAGATGAGTTTCTGTTTAGTTTTTTTTTTAATTAGTTTGCGATACATGTTGGTCAGATTTGAGGTAATTATCAATTAGGCCACCCAGAAATTTTTTGCTTGGGTTACAGTTTCAGTTTTTGTATTGGATTATATTATTTTGAAAGATTGTGGCAGTCATTACTAAATGCAGTATTAGGTATTAACTCATATTTCTATGGCATTGCATTGGGATGAAATGGCTAGGCTTGAAATTATCTCAGGGTCAATAGCCTAGTAATCTGCTATGATCCTGTGATTTTGGTATTATTTGGGAATGAAAAGCATAAGGTTTTTCATGATTTAAAACTAGATTTGCATATTTTAGCCAAGTTTTAATAGCAGTGAAATAATTTTGGTTGATATCCTGAAGTGTTGGTAGTGATGGGGCTGCATTTATAAGGATTGTGTTGTCAGTATGTTGAACTGTGCTAGTGAGGTGGGTGGAAGTATGCAGTCTGTTTATAAAAATAGTAAGTAAGAGATCTAACTCACGTAGGCATCATTTACTCAGTACAGCACTCATTATGTATCCTATGCAGAATATAGCTAATAGCCTTCTAATGCACATACAGCTCCCTTATTACATTTACAGATCTTTAAGTTTTAGCACAGCCAAGGGCAGCTGTGATTATTATTCAAAGTACTGTGTTACGCAAATTAGTTCTCAATGATTTCTTCTCTTCTCTTCTCTTCTTGCTAACTAGTTCAAAACTAAAGACTTTTCTGACCTCATTTGCATTGTTTGATTGAGACGGACCTATCTCTAATCTTGAATTGAACAATATATTCCAAACATGCAACATTAATTGGGGAATTGGAAGAATATTTGAGGCTAGTCTTGGGAGCATCACATCTTGTTAGAAAATGTAATGCCTAATAATGAGTAGCTAGATAGGACAACTGCCTATGTGCAATTAGTTTAATGTGTCAGCTGTAGTTTTAAGAAACATCAGGAATGTGTCAAACAAAACTTGGCATTAAGAATTGATTTCATACAGAAAATGTGCATTAAGAAACAGGGACTAAAACAATGAAATCATTGTTGGAGTATCCCAGACTTTACAATAATGGTAATCCACATCAAGTAATGCAGGTTCTACGAGTGCTTTTTTTGTGTGAGTGTGTGTGTGTGTGTGTGTGTGTGTGTGTGTGTGTGTGTGTGTGTGTGTGTGTGTGTGTGTGTGTGTGTGTTAATTAAGGAAAGAGAAAGATTCAAAACATTGTACTTCGTTAGCTTAAAAAAATGACCAGATGTCATAGTTATTTCAGATATGAGATAAAACATGACATATGTGACAACATAGAAAAGTTAATGCTAACTACGGTGTATAATCTGACTCCAGTATTAGAAAAACATTAGGCAGACAGGCAGCTGCCAGAACTTTGTTGCCCTGAAACTATTCATTTTAAATAGTGGATCAGCCAATCACGTTTCCTGCTTTTTTAAACACCTTTCTTAAACTATCATTAAAAACATGGGCAAACATACATTAACATAAAGGAAAACAAACCATATTAACATTTTTTCTATTTACATACATTATACATCACATATTTTTTCTTTCCTTGTGACTATCATCAGTCCAACATTAAATAAATTGCTGATTCCTGTTTTCCCTTAAATCTCACTCCTCCTCCTGAACATTATTCTGCATGTATTATTCCCAGAGTTTCCATTTATTTCTATGTAATTTGCTCTTCCCTTTTCTAAAGATCCATCCTCTTTTATAATATTCAGTACTTCAAATACAGTTGGTTTAGACTTTTATTTCCATTTTCTAGTAATTATTTTTTTGGCAGCCAACAGAATTAAACTGAATAAGGCTTTACTATGTTTAGGCAGTTCAGATCCTGTGTCCCAGCTCAGAAGAATAATTTCCTTAGTTATAGTCAGTTGTTCTCACAATTGTTCTGACAGAGTATTTTGTAGGGAAATTTTTAACATTTTCCAACTCATCACACTCTTAAAACATGTGTTCCAAGTTATCTTTTTCCCCATCACACCTCCAATATTTGCTATACACCAGAGGAGAAATTCTTTGAATTCTGCTTGGGATGTAAAAAATACCTATGCAAACACTTCCAAGCAAATATAAATAAATAAATAAACATTCTGGACTTTATTGCATACTTAGGAGATATACATATATTCTCACACTATTCTGTTCTGCATTACTTTTCCAGTCTCCCTCCCCAGTCTTTTCTAACCTCCTCTGCTTGATTCTTATAGTTATTGTGACAATAGGAGGCACTGGGAGCAGGAGAAATAGGGCAGCGGATTTGTAACATATGCTAGCACAGCTAGCTGGAATTCTGTAAATAATTATATGTCATCTGAACAGCAAACCGATTTGTACAGATGATTGTGCTGAAATGTTTGCTTGTGTTGAAATATATCAACAGTGTGCCCTGCTGGAAGGAAAATAAATGTACATGCATTATTCTAACTGTTTGAATGTATACATTGTAACAGCATATACTGGAAATTAGGAGATTAATGTTAATCCACCTGACTTTGAAAAATATATCTGAAATTAAATTACTTTATGGGTTAAGCCATAAAGATGTTATCCCACAATTTTGAATGGAGCCAGATACGCAATGTCTTGTGCTAGAGAATAATTAGTAGTTCCTATAGGAAGAGTGAAATGGTTTTATGGTTTTATGACTTCCAGCAGCTGCACCACATCTGAGCAAAGCTCTATCTGTGTGTATTGTAGCACATAGGTACTAAAATACTGTAAGCTTCTAGTGTTGGTTATAGCACGGGAACCAGAAGTCAGATGACCATTTGTGATGTCATTGTGTAAGTAACTTTGAAATAATGTTTAGATATTATATCGAGAAGTCTGTCAGTCAGATTAGGCAGTCTGTTCTTGGAAACTGACTAGAAAGACCCTTACCCACATCCTCTTACCTTGTGGTGGTAAGTAACTTAACTAGGGAACAGTAATTATTTTAGTCAATCAGGAATAAATAGTGACACTAGCTAAATACAGCTTTTCTACAATTGCAAAACTTTCCATCAGTGATATTTTTAATATTCCCTTTGACCGAAACTCTGGTGTTTCCTGTAAATAGATATTTAGTAGTTTCTTGTTCTTTCATTATTTATTATTAAATATATTTAAACTTTTCATTGTGGCTAGTCCTTGTTAAAAAAAAATTAAACTTTGAGAGTATTTGCACATATTTATTTGGTGATAACGCTGGCCACTCCTGAAAGCCTGGCTGTTTGGTTAACATTGACATTTGTTTTAATATTAATTTCACTCAGTATAGTTGAGTACCCTTGCAAGAGCCTTAGGTAGCTGACTTTGTAATCTCTGGTGGCAGTGATAACTACCTTATAGTTTGGGCAGAAGGGTGCATAGCTAGTAAACCTGTGCCAGCCTTTCCCAGGTGTGTGTGTGTGTGTGTGTGTGTGTGTGTGTGTGTGTGTGTGTGTGTGTGTGTGTGTGTGTCCAAATCAAATCTCAAAGTGTGAGTGTGTGTGTGTGTGTGTGTGTGTGTGTGTGTGTGTGTGTGTGTGTGTGTGTGTGTGTGTGTGTGTATGTGTGTGTGTTTCAGCTACTTGTAGCAGGGACATGAAGCACTGCTTTCACAGAGAGAGAGAAAGAGTGGTGCAGGACTTTGCTAGGGCACTCTGCTGAACACTTAACTCTGAAGCTGTGCCACTTGCGAGTGTTATTGGGGACCGGGAGGGAGAAAGATAGAGAAATCCAGACCCAGGGGTGACTGTATTCCCTGCATGTTCTTAAGGGAAATTGTGCTTGATGCAGAGAGGTCTGCATCTGTAAATACTTAGTGTATTTCATTTGTATTCCAAGTGAGCGTCCCTCTCCAGTGTCAGTGGTGAGGAGTCAGGCTCTTTAATTACTGGCCCAGTGTAGGGATGTCACAGTTATCTTGCATTATTTAATATGGCCTTATAATTATCCCTTTTTAACTGTAGTTTCTGCTCTAGATTCAACAAAAACTCTATCGGAGCAGGTCTTTCACTTAAGATTCCCCTATCCCTTTCTCTTTGTCAGTACTCTGATATCAATCCCTTGTAGGGAAAGCATTCTCTAGCCTGCAATCCAAATGCTGTCTTGGCCCCATTCCATTCTATTACCTTTCCCTTAATGGTTATTTGCTCCCATTACCTTGGTTCCTTTACCAGTTTTCTCCAGTAAATTCCAGCCCAATCTTGCCTATTTTTATACCCCTAGATGCAGTCATCCTTATTAGCAAAATCTCCTTTCTCCGTTCTTGTGTAGGCTTAGTTCTTAAAATACTTTCTGCTACTTCATGAATATAATATTTTGTGTGTTTTTTATTATTCTCCTTAAGGATCTGAATCCAAAATCCTACTGTCTCTTTATTTCTTGAACTTCCCCCTTGTTTCATAATCATCCCTTTCCATTTTGAATTTTAACTTTCTGCTTGCATTATGTATATGAGCCTTAATATGTAGCTGTAAAATATCCCTTCAAATCAGATAATCCTAAACCACCTTGTTCTATTGGATGGATCAACTTATCCCACTTAACTCTTTCTCCCTCATATAAAGTACTTCAACTCTTTATTAATTATTGTCCACAACTTCTCCATTGGCTGATAAAAATATGTGTATCCCATATGTAAAGCTAATGGGACTAAAACATTTTCATTGTTTGTATTTCACTGTCCATGTACACAAACAACAGCTTCTAGTTTTTCAGTTTTTGTATTATCTTTTGTTTAGTCTCTTCTCGCATATCCTTAGCTGCCATAACAGAAGCCTTTTTAATCTATATTCCTAAATATTTCATCTTATCATGTTCCCATAAATATGGCTATTACTGAACCAATTCACGCGTGGGTGCATAATTTACAGCTATACCTTTTGTTTTATCTTCATTCATTTTATATCCTGAAAAGCCATGAAGCTGTCTCAAAATGTTACACAACGTTCCATAACACCGAGACATCTTTTCTGGATATATTACGTACAAAATAATACTATATGCAAATAAAGCCAACTTTTCTTGACTACCATACCAATAATATCCTTTCATTCCTGGTTTCCTTATTTTCTTTGCCAATGGCTCTAAATATAAAGCAGTAAACAAAGGGGAAAGAGGACACCCCTGCCTGTTTCCTTTGTTCAAACACAACTTATCACAGAGGAACCCTTCCATTTTAATTCTTGCATCTGATCCTTCATACATTCATCTAATTAACTTTTTATTGTAGCATGGAATGCAAATGCTACCATTGCCCTATTCATAAAATCCCATCTTACTCTATCAAATGCATTCTCTGCACAAGACCCACATATAACAGCAGTATTGTCTTACATTCTGCTTCCTTCTGGATCATCATTGTTCTGTTAATATTGTCAGATGTTTGTCTTCCCTCCACCAAACCACATTGATCCATATCTACCGTTTGGCAACAACTTTGCCATTCTTTTAGCTAGTACAGACATAAGCACTTTAAAATTTAAATGGGTCTTTATGAATCTGGTTCTGATGGGTCTTTACCATATTAAGGTAATACAGCCACAACAGCTTTCTTCCAAGATGTTTGTGCTTCCCCTCCAAAATTTTCCAGATCTTTTAACACCTTCCTCCCTCCTAACTTCCACAGGAATATCATCTGATGTCCTTCCATATAACTGTTGCAGTATTATTTATAACAGGGATTCCCTGGCTAGAACAGCCCGACATCCGACCAGTAAACCAAAGCCTTCAGGTGGTAATGGGTATGCCTTATGTCACACTTATGCTCTCCGCACATGGCATAGGGCATAAAGGAAACGTCTGGACGTACCATCCTCGGAACTTCTTTGCTGCCAGTCCAAACACCATCTTTGATCATCAGTCTAAATGCTCATTCATCTGCTGGCTACCAAACCATTGTCAGATAAGTGCCCCATTGGGGTTTTTTGATTTTGTGATCTTTGTTATTGCATTGTTTTTGTTGTTAGCTTTGTGTCATCTAGAAAGGGGAAATGCCAGTGCGGAAGACAGATTCCCCATAAAGATCGTCACAACCAGTATTTGTTCTATTTAGGCACTTCCAACGACCATACGTCATGTGAGATTTGAAAAGCTTTCATCCATAAAATGTTGCATAGCGGGCTTTATTCCCTTGTGATTTACTTAGAGAAGCAATTACTTAAACTGCTAGCTAAAGACACTATGGAGGGATCTTTCTGGCCCAAGGGTCAGCTGTCTACGAAAAAAAAGACCAAGAAAGCTTAGTTGGTTTCTTCGGCTATAGTGCCTCTACTGGATGTCTCCCTTGAGGCTGGTGATAGCCCGGAGGATCGCACGGTTTCCTTCTCCAATTCCACTGCTACGACCACTTCAGAGGCCGACATGGTTCCAACTCCATGCACGTCCATGATGGCCTTGCAGACGTCCACTTCGGATGTACAGGGGGAAACACAGCTGATAATTACCGAAGGGCCTGGGGTGTTCTTCAGATATTAATGAGGGAAGAGATTCCAACTACCATTATCTAGTGTTGTCAGGGGTCAGAGCCTCCTAAATTGTTTAAGGCTGATATCCCACTTAAAAAGAAGCAGAAGACTAAACACATTTTACCTGCTCCTAAAGATCCTCAGAGAGCATGGCAAGACTTTATTCAAGGCCTATTTAATGCCCTTATGGCTCTGAAACCTCCACAGGGGGTTTCTCTTCCTGTTCCTCCTTGGTCTTCTACCTCTTTTAAGAGGCTACAGAGAAGGATTCATCTGATGATTATGCTGATTCTGATGAAGAATCACTAACTTATTCCTCTCATATTCCTTCTCCATTACACTATGGTTCTGAAGAAGAAGAGTCTGACAGTCCTGACTCGTTTTGAAGAGATTTTTGTTTGGTGATACTATGTCCAGAATGATGGAATGTTTCAAATAGGACTGTGCTAAGGTGTCTGATGTTCAGAAGAGATACTATGAGCACCTGCACATGGAGTCTCCTCAGCCTTCTGCTGTTCCTCCTGTTCTTGCTGCCCTGTTGGATGCTTTTTCCACTGCTTCTCAGGTTCCTGATTCCCAAACACTGCCCCCAAGAAACCCAATAGGTTTTATAAAGTGCCTGTTGACTGCAAGTTTCTTTGTAAATATCCCTCTGCTAACTCTTCTGCGGTGTTAGTGGCTTCTGATAAGCCCTTCAAATTGTTGCTTTCAACTAAATTGCTTCCATCTGATAAGGACAGCAGAACTAAGGCAATGCTAGGTAAGAAGGTATATACTTCTGCTACCCTAGCCTTTAGAGCTGTGAACTATCAGACACATATGACCAGGTATGTCTTGGCTCTTCTCTCTCTCAGGCCTGTCAAGCCATTTCAAATCTTCCTGATTCTGAAGGGTAGGCCTCTGCTCTTGCCTTGCTAGGGATGTCCTCCCAAGTTGCTCACCATTCCGTTAAATGCAGCTGTGATGCAGCTGATGCTTTGTCTAGGGCTGCTGCTTTTGGATCTGTTTTAAAAAGGTATTACTGGCTCAGGCTTCAGCCTTTGCCTGATGATATCAAGGGTAAACCTATGGATGCTCCTCTGGATGATAAACATTTGTTTGGTGCTGCTGCTGCAGAGTTGTTTAAGTCCCTGCAAGAAAAGGGCAGTAGCCAGTCACGCCCTCCCCCAAGGGTAAAAAGAGTGGAAGAAGGGCTCCCTCTGCTAAGGCTGCACAGACTCCTTCTACTCAGAGGCCTCCTTTTCCTGACAAACCATCTGCTGTCTGACTGTTCTTGCCCTGTTCTTCTCAGTCACATTCCTCTTTCCTCTTCATCTTTCCCCGTCCCCTCCTTTTTGCTTAAAGATCACCCAAGACTCCTGGATTCATTCCATCATTTGCCAGGGTTATTTCATGGTTTAGAAATTTCTTACCCCTTTTTGGGCATTCCTCAGACTCCTCAGGAACAGCTGCTCTTTTTTACAGAATTGCTTCAGGGCCTATTGGCTCAAGGAACAATTCAAGAAATTTCAACACCAAAGAGGGAGAAGGGATTTTATTCCAGAATGTTCTTGGTCCCCAGGAAAGAAGGCACCTGGAGACCCATTCTGGATCTTTCTCAACCAAAAACCTTTTAGAAGGTCCCTTCCTTTTGGATGCTGTCTCTTCAAACCTTGTTTCCTCAGATACTTCCTCGGGCTTTTCTAGTTTCCCTGGATCTCAAGGGTGCTTATCTACACATTCTTATTCATCCCTTTTACAGGAAGTTTTTACATTTCTTTGTTGCGTCCTGGCATTTTCAGTTCTCCACTTTGCCCTTTGGCCTCTGTTCTACCCCAAGGGTCTTCACCAAATGCCTCATTCTTGTGATTGCCCTTTGCAGGTTTAAGGGGATACAGATCTTTTCTTACCTGGAGAACTTGCTTTGTCAGACCTCCTGTCTGAAGATATTACTTCAGCATCTTCACTTTGCTATTTCTCTCCAGCAAAGCATGAGGTTTACTGTAAATTTCCAAAAGTCATTCCTAACTTCTTAGGATCATGTTTTTCTGGGATGCAGACTCAATACTGTTCTGATGTTGGCACCCCTGCCTCCTCCCAAGGCTTTAACATTGATTGCTTTTTTCAATCCCTTCTTCCTCTGGCTTCAGTTACAGTCAGGGAGTTTCTAAGAACTCTGGGTTTCATGGCTTCCACCATTCCTATGCTCCCCTCTAGCCAAACTCCACTTGAGAAAGCTTCAGTGGTTTCTAAAGTCAGTTTGGCTTCAACATTCTCATCCTTTCAATTTTCTACTTCCTCTACTTCTATGCCTCAAGCTGGAACTTCAGTGGTGGATTTGTCAGTTGTTCCTCAACCCAGGGCTTCCTTTTCAACCTCCAATTCCCTCTCAGGAACTTTTCACAGATGCCTTGGATGTTATCCTAACAAGCCTGCATTTATCAGTAGATGGTCTGTCCCTCCCCCCAAGGTTAAAAATAGTGGTAGAAGGGCTCCCTCTGCTAAGGCTGAATGTGTAGGGCCTTTGGTCTCTGACAAAGAAACACCACATCAGTGTCCAAAAGATGAGAGTTCTTCTTCTGGCTGTTCAGACTTTTCATTCTATTTTCCTTTTAAGGTCCTTCAAGATTCTCACAGATAATACCACAGTGGTGTGGTGTGTCAGCAAGCAAGGAGGACAAGGTCTTATCTCCTATGCATATTAGCCCTTCAGGTTTGGGATCTGGCTATCCAGTATCCGGTGACTCTTCAGGCAGTTTACATTCCCTTAGATCAGAACATAGTGGCAAATTCTTTGAGCAGGTCCATAACACAATTCCCTGAGTGGATGCTTCACAGGGATGTATTTTTGGACATTGTCCACCAGTGAGGTGCTCCTCAAGTAGATCTGTTTGCCTTCCCCATGAACATACAACTTCCTCTATTTTGTGCCAGAGTCCCATACCCTGTAGCCTGGAAGGTGCACACCTTCTGTTTTTCTTGGAAGGGGATGTTTTTATGCCTCCCCCTTCCTCACATTCCAAAAGTCATGTTCAAGATAAAACAGGATAGTCCCAAAATCTTGCTGGTGACTCCGTTTTGGCCCAGATAGCATTGGTTCCCTCTTCTTCTGCATCTAGCCAAGGGCAGTCATCACAAGTTACCTCACATGGTAGAAATGCTCACACAACAGAAGGGATCTTTCATCCATCTCCACCTGTCCACTCTTCAACTGACATTGTGGATGACAGGGTTTTCATCCCCTACAGACACGTTTTTTTTTTTTTTTCTGTGGACTCGCTTCAGGTCCTGCAGGAGGCCAGGAAACCCACTACTAGCAAATCTTACTTATCCAAATGGAAGAGGTTTTCAGTTTGGTGTCTTTCTTGTAATCTGGATCCACTTACAGTGGATGTTCCTTTGGTTCTTATTTGTGTGAATTGATCAATGCTGGGTTGGCATATTCGTCTGTTAAGGCCCACTTCTCAGCTATCTCTGCTTGTCTGCCTTTGACTCCCCCTTTAGCCTCTAGATTTGAGTCCAAACAGTTTCTTAAAGGCATGCTTCACACTAGACCTTCCAGGAAGCCTGTCCCACCTTCTTGGGACCTTAATTTTGTTTTGGAAAAATTGGCTCAGGCTCAGATTCCTTACAGCATTGCTCTTGGAAGACTGTTCTTCTTTTGTCCCTTACCTCTGCCAGATGGGTGTCTGAGCTGCAAGCCCTTGTGGCTGTTTCTCCTTTTTTAGTTCTCCATAAGGAAAGGGTGTCCCTTCATACTAATCCTTCTTTTATGCTCTAGGTGGTTAGTGAGTTGTCTCTTAATCAGTCTATTCATGTATACACTTTTTTCCCTTCTTCATAATCTGCTTGTGAGAAGGTTTTGCACATCTTGGATTTGCATAGACAACTCGGATATTATTTGGATAAGACTAAAGCTTTTCGTAAATTTGAACAGCTTTTTCTTTCTTTTCATCCTAGGATTTCAACGTTTGGCAGTTTCCAAACAAACCATTTCATCTTGGATATCTAAAGCCATTTCTTTTTGCTATTCTTTTCATGGCAAGAGCATTCCTTCTTCTGTTAAGTCTCATTCTACTACGGCTGTGGCTTCTTCTGGTGCTTTTTTCAAGGGTTTGATATTAATTCTACTCTTGAGGCAACAATATGGACTTCTTTGCATACCTGTACCAAGCACTATATGTTGGATGGGATTTCTAGAGCCAGAGCTGGTTTTGTTAGAGCCATTCTCCATGGCTTTCTAGAGGATTCTGTTGGTCCTTCCTCCTCCCAGTCTTCTTACTAAGTTTTTGTGCTTTCCCTATTTTAAAGAATATTGCAACAGTGATATGGAAGGACATAGTACAGTTGTGTAAAATCTTACTATAACAGTAGATGTCCCTCTCTTCAGTATTGCAATATTTTCTCCCTCCCTCTGGTCCTTTTTCCTTCTGGACATGTTTGTTACCTACTGTTATCCTTAGCCTGCTGTTCCTACTGGGGCTTTTCAGTTCTGAGGATGGTACGTCAAGAGTCACCTTTATGCCCTGTGCCATGTGCCAGGAGCATACTTATGCTGCATGGTGTACCCATTTCAACCTAAAGGCTTTGGTCTACTGGCCAAATATCAAGCTGCACTAGGCAGGCAATCCCTACTGTAAAAAAATATTGCAACAGAGAAGAGAATGACATCTACTCTTATGGTAAGATTTTGCACAACTGTACTTTCCTGGAGACTTTCCTCAAGATTCATTATACATCACTGTTTTATGTCATCTTACCTTAAGTGTTAGATGTTGGGCCTCATCTACCTCTAACATTGTCATAATTAAGTCTTCCATAGGTATTTCCATTTGTGCTCTTTCTTTACTTCTACACTTCCCTGCTTTATACAAATGTTTGTAAAATTTCCAAAATATCTCTAATAGCTGTACACAATATCTGATTATTTTTCTTGTTGTAAGCTCCCTAAGTTTGGTGACAACCCTTTCTACTTTCTGTTGCCTAAGTCGTTGTACTAAAAGTTTTTTTGCTCTGGAGTTATTATCAAAAATTGTTGCTTAACTGAAGTCTTTCTAAACTCATGCATATTAGCCAGATACTCTCTTACCTTCTTATTAGCACTCTCCATTCATGCCTCTTCTTGTTCTGTGGAATTCCCCTTATTCTGCAATACTTTAACCTTGTTAGCCCCTCTACGTAATTCCTAATACTTCTTGATCATATCTCATTCTCATTTATTTCTACCCAATTTTAAATGCCATTTTCATTGTATCCCACTCACTAACTATCACTTCTGAACGTATTTCTACCTTCCCTAATAATTCTCAAAAAATGTTTACTATGCATTCTTAAATTCTTCTCTTTTAACAGGTTAGTAGGAAGGTGCCAGCCTCTCATTTTTACTTCACTGCCCTCCATTTTTATCTTGCTTTTTATGAGTGCATGATCTGAAATAGTTATTGGATGTATGTCAAAGTTTTCAAATGCATATGTTACTGAGAACTGTCATGTTTATCTAGTCAATCCCAGTTATTGTACCTTGGGAAATAATATGCAAATTCTATCTGAGTTCCTACTACTGATTTCACATCTTCCTTAATAAATATTTACATAAATTACATCAGAAATCTACCCTATTTTGTTATATTTTCCCTTCTAGGTCCCCGGACACATCCTCACTATTGCAAATCAAGTTCCAGTCCCCACCTATAGCTAATATTCCCCACTGAAAGCTGATTATTTCTTCTAAAATTTCTTAAATTCCATATTAGCAGTTTTCCCTGAAATATAAATATGTGCCTGTGTAATCCTCCTCCCTTGCCAATAGCTGTTTACTACCACATCATTGTCTTTTTTCTCTTCTATTACTAATGGGGCCCTTGTAGCAATTAGTGTAATTACTCCCCTTTTCCTTGTTCCTATATCCATCCTGAAATCCTTTCTTTGTCAAACTCACATGCTCATTGCTTTCCAAGTCTGTCACCTGTAGCATTGCTATTCACATTCTATATTTCCTAAAAAAAAAATCAATACTCTTTCCTGTTTGTCTATACCTGTAAGGCCATTTACATTCCAAGATAATATGGATGGCATAGCCATTATGATAAAAATTATTTATTTCCACCTATTATGCATTTCAGTGTTTTTGAATTTGTACTTTCAACTTTTGTGTTACATGCACACATTAATGTTTAGCAAGCTGAACTTTTATACAGCTGTTTCTTAACCTGTGTCACATTTTTATCATAGGATCATAGGAAGTTACTAGGCTATGGGCCCTGAGGCCCTTATAAGCCTATCCAAGAATTTAGCATATGTTTAGACAAGTCAGCACCCGATGCCCCTGTTCTCCAGGGACACAGGTAAAATCCCACGGGTGTATTTTCTGTTTCTCATCCAGTTTTCCAGGTTGCGCTTAAAAAGGGATAAAGAGGTACCCTGCTTGACATGGAGAGGGAATCTATTCCACATATGGGGGAATTTCTGGGACACAAATCTGTCTTGCCAACGACTCCTTGTTGATGTCAGAGACCAGGTTGAGGCTGCTCATGCTGGTTACTCGAATGGAGCTTGACTTGCGGATATGCAGCAGTCCCATCAAGGCAGGGTCCGAGATCACCTTGTATGCCAGACGGAGGTCACCTCTGAGAAGTCTGTATGACTTCCTAATTAGAGGAATAGGGCTTTTAGCCCATCTGTATATGGTAGATGTTTGAGGCCCCGGATTCTCCTGGTGAGGAACCTCTGTGATCTCTCTAGCGGCTGCAAGTGCTTTGCAAGGTACATGCCAAAAGGAGCATTGTACTCAATAATGGGCCTTATAAGGGAAGAATACAGGAATGTTATGACCTCCTTGTCCCTGGATGAGATACCCTTATTTATGAGGTGGGCCATGTAGAAAGCTTTCCTTACAATGGAAGCAATATGGTAGTCAAAAGTCAGGTTGCTATCAACCTGGGTGCCCAAATCCCTCATGACTAATTGCATGCTTAGGACGTTATTAATGTGATAATTTGTGGGGAAGTCACTCTCCCCAAAGGGGATGATGGTGCATTTTCTAGTATTCAGCTTCAGGCCGTGTTTCTGGCACCAGTCATTTGTTTGGGTGAGACTCTCTTGGAGGATGTCCACATTATTAGGGGAATTGATGACAACTCCCAGCTTGCAGTCATCTGCAAACTGGGTCAGCCATAGCCTACTGGTTTTGGCCTGCACCTCAGAAAAGTAAATCCCAAATAACAGAGGCCCCAAGACCGAACCCTGGGGTCTACTGTTTGAAGTGGCTTCCCGTATTTTGACTAGGTGGGTTCTATCAGTGAGCCAGTTTGCTACCCATCTGGTAACATACAGATTCAAGACTTTTTTTTAATGAAAACCCACAAAGAAAATTAAATGCATTTTTCAAAATACCTCATCCCCTATTAATTTGAGCAAACACACAAAATAATATGCAGCTTCAAAAAATAAAGTTTCACTCATCAAACAGGAACAATTGCCCCATATCAACAGATACACCCATAGGCATTACCAAACCTAAAATTAAGGTTGTCCATGCTAAAGCCCATGTTACAGCCTGTGTTTCCACTTAAACCAGGCATGGGCAAACTACGGCCCGGGGGCCACATGCGGCCCGTTAAACGTTTTGATTCGGCCCGCCAAACTTGAAAAAATTTAATAAATTAACCTTGTTAATGTTTTATTTCCCCTGCAATTCTGATGTTTCCTCACTAGATGGCGCACTCTAGATATATTGGCTTTGTTGAGGTGAAGCGTAGGTCTATTACTCCACGTTTGCACTTTACCCTTTGACCCACCGCCTCTCTATGAAGATGAGCGGACCCAAGAAAAGGAAAGTGGACAGAGAATGTCGAGTGTTCAATAAGGAGTGGACAACTAAATATTTTTTCACTGAACACCGATCATCTGCTGTTTGCCTGATATGCCAAGAAACTGTGGCGGTTTTTAAAGAGTATAATATTAGCCGCCACTTTGCCACAAAGCACGCTAATTATGCTAGCAAGCTCTCAACAAAAGAACGGGAAGATGCTGCTGAAAAGGTGGCAGCTAATTTGAAGGCTCAGCAAAGTTTTTTTCACCGTCAAACTGCCATTCAAGAGTCAAGTACCAAGGCCAGTTTTATGCTTTCATTCAAAATAGCAAAGGCCAGCAAACTACTGTCTGAGGTCGAGTTTTTAAAAGAATGTATGGTAGAGACAGCAGGTATTTTGTGCCCGGAGACCAAAGACAAATTTGAGAAAATCAGTTTATCATGGCGGACAGTGACTCACCGTGTGGAACTAATAGATGAAGATATCATCAGCAGATTAAACAAAAAGGCGAAGTCATTCACTTTTTATTCTTTAGCACTGGATGAAAGCAACGATGTCAAAGAAACTGCTCAGCTCCTCATTTTTATCCGAGGAATCAACAAAACTTTTGAAATAACGGAGGAGTTTTTGACAATGGAGTCTCTGAAAGGACAAACACGGGGAGAGGACTTGTTTGAACGGGTGTCTGCTGCCATCGAAAACATGAAGCTTCCCTGGAGTAAGCTTGTTAACGTCACCACAGATGGATCTCCGAATTTAATGGGAAAAAACGTTGGCTTGCTGAGGAGAATCCAGAATAAAGTGAAAGATGAAAACCCTGACCAGGATGTCATTTTCCTCCACTGCAACATCCACCAGGAATCTCGATGTAAATCGGTGTTACAGCTGAATCATGTTGTGAATACTGTGGTGAAACTCGTCAACTTCATACACGCATGGGGACTTCAGCACCGTCAGTTCATTGCGTTCCTGGAGGAAACTGATGCGGATCACCAGGACCTGCTTTATCACTCCCGTGTCCGCTGGTTGAGTTTGGGCAAAGTGTTTCAACGAGTGTGGGAGCTCAAAGAGGATATTGGCATGTTTTTGGAGCGGCAGGGGAAGACTGATGAATTTCCTGAGCTGAGCAACGAGAGCTGGATGTGTGACTTTGCATTTGCTACGGACGTATTTTCACACTTGAATGAGCTCAACGTGAAACTGCAGGGGAAGGAGCAGTTTCTGCATGACATGTACACAAACGTGAAAGCCTTCAAATCCAAGCTGGCTTTATTCTCCAGGCAGATTTTGAACAAGTCATTCACTCATTTTCCTAGACTAGCCACGCTGAAAGAGGCCGGAGCAAAAGTAAAGAAATACAGTGAGTCACTGGATGCACTGCACGGAGAATTCTGCCGTCGGTTTTTGGATTTCGACAAAATTGACAAGTCACTTCAATTGGTGGCCTTTCCTCTGTCACAAGAACCCAAAACAGCTCCAGAGGAGCTTCAGCTCGAACTGATCGACCTTCAGTCCGACCCTGCCTTAAAAGAGAAGTTCAGCTCTCTGAAACTAAATGACTTCTATGCTTCACTCAATGATGCCGCGTTTCCAAATCTAAGGCGAAAAGCGCAGATGATGTTGGCTTTGTTCGGCTCTACCTTCGTGTGTGAACAGACCTTCAGCGTCATGAACATCAACAAAGCCAGCCACAGATCCAAGTTAACAGACCTACACCTCAGATCCATCCTGAGAATCGCCACAACAAAACTAACTCCAGACTTTGATGCGCTGGCTAAAAAGGAGACCAACAACACTGCTCCCATTAAAATGTGTGTGTCTCCGTGATACGCACGTTGTTAAAATAAACAGTGCGCGCAGATCAAATATAATGCTTCACAGACTGACTTGCTGCAACTGTTTCATCCTTGCACTGGTTGTTGTTGACTTTTGGCACCGGGGAAACAAATTGAATAAAAGGAACAGGACAAGTACATCTGCATCTCCTACCATTTTTGAAAAAAAAGACAGGAGGAGAGTGATGGTGATATCCTGAAGGATAACAGAACTTTCAGTGCTTTAAAATAAAATGGTCATTTATTTGATTTTCAGTGTTTAAAGACTCATTTCGAAGTCAGAGATTTTATTGTAATGCTTTTCTTCATTTTTATTGGAAATTAAAGCACATGTTTTCTCCATATCCCAAGATGTGTATTTTTCCCCCAATGAGGTGATGTTTTCAAAGCATGCCATCTATCTGCTCCTGTTCCGGCCCCTTTGTCAAATGTTAGAACTCAATGTGGCCCACAAATCAAAAAGTTTGCCCACCCCTGACTTAAACTGATTGCTGTCTGTTCTTTTCTTATTTCTTTTCCCCAGCCAGATGTGAAAAACAACTCGTATGTTTTCAGAAATCATTAACTTTTATCTATAAGAGAAAAGCACTGGTTATCTTTAAATAAAACTAAGTTGTACACTGTTCTATAAAATAGATTAAAGTATTAAATCTGCTAGAAAGGCTGCTATCTGTTACTCACTTTTCATAATTTTGAACTTTATTTTTTCCTGAACTACTTGCCATTGCACCCTTAAATGTTGCATTTCCCTCAACAAAGAATGTTCAGAACCAAATTAATTGCATGCACCTGCAGACAGTTTGTCTCCATGTAAAAGTAATCAGCAATGAATCTTTATAAAGTGCACCCAGACAGAATGTACAGCTGCCTTAGCAGCAGACTTCATGGCTCCCATTGAACATTTACTAATGAAAAAATAGCTGATATCTTTGTAGATGTAAGAAGCATAACATTGTTTATGGTGTTCATCATTTTGTCTCATTTTTCAAGCCTACTTGCTTATAAAAACACATTGCATGCCTTAAGCTAAGGGCATTAATCTGGACATTCCCCTTGTAAACAATATGAGAAAATATCCTAAGTTTCCATTTAATATAATCAGTGTACTTTTACACCCCACCCCAGCATTCCAAGATCACAGCATATTAACATTAAACTTGCTTTTGTACAGCCTTTCTTCTCTTGATATACTGTAAAGCCTATATTTCTTACAACTAAACATGCTTGTTTACTTTAATATTTTTAACAGATACAGCAGTCACTGAAGAGTCCCCCACATTTAAAACACCCCTAATTACACACTACACAAAACTGCTTCCCCATATATAATATGCAAATTATAACATGAAATGTTTTATACAAATACTAATGAACAAAAATTATTTTTCTTACAATCACTTTTTTCCATTTTAGTGTCCTTCTAAACATAAATTACCTAAAGTGAAGCATATTCTTCAAAATACACCCAAAAATTTAACAATGTCTGTCATTTATTCACTAATTTTAGAATTGCTGATGTTCTTTCTGTTAATCTCCATCTCCCAACACCAGGCTCCTGTTCAAATCCAAGGTACTTCTGATTCTTCTAACTCGTGTGCATTTTTCTGTATCTCAAGCATTTTACTTTGGAACATTAAAAAAGATTTTCCTGGCAAAGTCACTATATGAACTTTATTGTCAGAAGAATGAGAAGCAGAGTCCTCTTCTGTTCGCAGGCTCACTTTTTGATGGATAAACTTTTTTTTTATTTCCTCCTTAGCCTGCTTTGCATCAAAAGTGTCTTTGATCCTCCAGGAGACATATGCTGAAGGCAGCTGGACACAACTTTAATCTCATACGTGCCTCTGAATATTCCCTGATTGCTAAGATAAATGTGCTTCTCTTCTGCCTAGTGTACAGCGAATAACAATTTTTCACAAACACTCTGCTGTCTCTAGTTTTTAATATTTTTCCTTTCTGCCATGGTTTTGTCATGGTCAAGTCTTTCTGCTGGTATGATTACATCTACTAATACAGGTCCTGGCTGCTTTCTCATGGCCAGGTTTGGAGCATACACTTGATGTGCCAAAACCCTGCAGTGGAATACCAGTCCAGTTGCTTATTTGTGCTTTCATAAAATTAATACAGTCTGTTCCTTCCAGTTTCTCTGGTACAACAGAAGATCTCAGGTTTTCTCTGCATGTTCTATCTTCTAACTCTACTGTTTTTTTTAAACAACGTTTCTTGAGAAGTCTCACACTCAGCCAGATTTTTCTTCATTTCAACTTCTGATTTTTCGCAGTTTTATCAATTCATCCTAATAAAGATTCTTCTATTTTACAACCTTTTATTTGAGTTCATATCCTTCTTCAATGTTTCATTTATTTTATTCATTTTTGAGTATATTAGATGTATTTTTCCTCCAAATTACTGTAAGCCATCTCGTGTACCAGAGCTGAAGCTTGAACCTCTTTTTTGCTGAACAGCTGCAGGATTCTTCCAGCCAATGTTTTTTCTTCACCTTTTCTGGTTAATTTCCTTTCAGATTCCCTAAATTTCTTCTTTGTAGGCATCCAGGCAATGTACTTACTAAACAGTAGCTAGATTTCACTCCCTACTGACAATATCACTTGCTATTATTTCTCAGTTTCTTTTTTCCCACTGGGCAGAGCTGAAATCAAGCTGTTAATCAGTATGCAACCATGCTTTTATCCTAGACAAATTTTTAAGAATGCAGTACAAAGAATCTTTGATGCTACTCATAGCTTAAGTTAACTGGAAGAATTTGTGGAAAACCTAGATTCAATGCCTGTGTCCACTCCTAGATGATCCCAGTACCATTGCCTCCCTACAGGGTTACCACTGAGTCCTATGGCTCAGCTAGCCTGCATGCTTGAGAAGTGGAGGTTTGTCAACACTACCCTGAATGATGCAGTAAGTAGACAGTATTTCATTTTGTTATGCTTGGCATTGTTCTTGCTACTGGCAGGTCTTCGCCAAGGTCAGTATAGCAAGTATGTGGGAGTACTGTGCTACAGTATGAAGTGCAGGCAGAGAAAGTATTTAATGTAATATGCTAACTACATTTATTGTGGATTTCTGTAGGGACCTGTTTTTTTGGGGAGGTTGTGCTGCCCCATACTAAGGTGCCTGCCCACTCCTGTGTATGTTTTTTGAGTGTAATGGGACCAAATTACTATAAATGTATGTTAACATATGCACAGGAAACTCACGTCTGCCTGCTGCATGTTGTGCAGCAAATGGTACATACATATGGGGATGTGGCTTGTACATGTTGCTGACATCTTAGCATACACTTGTCCTAGTCCTTCCTTCTTTTTCTGCATTAGCAGCAAGAGATGTGAATCAGTTTGCCTACTGCAGGAGATACATTCAACCAAGGTTAGTTCTACTCAGAAATGTTTATTTCTGTTTAAAATCTATTTTTTGCATTGTGAAAGATTTAGTTGTGGCAGAGTTCCTGTTATGTCTCCTCCCTGCAGGTCTAAACGACAGATATCAGTGAGCATTTCAGTTGTAGCTCAAGCCTGCTAAATTTGTAGCTGAAGAGTGAGATGGTAATGAGGCTAGGGATGCCTCACTTAGGTGGGCCCTGGCTTAGTTGTAGCTGAAGTAGGTGGTGGAGGCTGTAGTGGGGAGATCAGTGGGCAGGTATATGACTTCCTAGAGAGGACAACAGATCTTTCACCAAACTGGCCTCGACCATTGGGACACTTGAGGTTCCAGGCCATACCACTGGCCAGCTTGATCAGTCATGTGGTGATGGATCACAGTAATGTCCCTCTGAGCCAGGGTGTCAGATGATATATTGCTTTACATAGTTCATCCTATTCCAGCCTGGTGTAGCCCTTTCATCTTGCATAATGCTCCATACCCTTGTAATTATTCCAGATGTCCCAATTACCATATATCTCCCATTTGTTTATCTTTGCCCTTCCCGTATTGCCCCATACTGGTCTGTGTACCTGTACACATTATTTTCACCTTTCTTACTCTTCTATTCCTTTCACGCTTCCTCTTCTTTTTTTCTCTCTATGTAAATAAATAAATGGGACCTTATCCCCACAAAAAAAATTATATATATATATATATATATATATATATATATATATATATATATATACTTGCCCTGCCTTCCACCCATTTTCAGCACTCCTCTACATTGCCCTTCTCAGTGTCCTGCTGTTTGTTGATTTCTTCTGTTTCCTACTCTCCTGTGCACTACTATACTCCCCTTTTATGCATCGGACAGTTTTCCACATATGTGTATACCCATAATGGAGTTGCAAATACCGTATAGCTTTATAGCTTAATGCACCATTTTGTGTCATCCTGCTGAAGGATGCACTGCCATGGGCAGTATAACCTCTGTATTTATTGAGTTATTTTAAGATGCAGTAATCT
Organism: Protopterus annectens; assembly: GCF_019279795.1. Taxonomy (NCBI): domain Eukaryota; kingdom Metazoa; phylum Chordata; order Ceratodontiformes; family Protopteridae; genus Protopterus; species Protopterus annectens. Next base: position 1,188,118,879 of record NC_056745.1, read on the forward strand.
TTAATGCAATATTTTCAGTTCTCACAAGATCCATCTCTATAGATTGCCTCTTTCCATTCTGTGTACATTTCAGTGCATGGATGTACCTGTTTGCATAGTCGCTGTACTTTACATACTATGGAGTGCAGCTACTGCATGGAAGTGCTGACTGTGCTGCTTTGGATATTTAATTGCTGCTAGTTAACCAATCAGTTGTTTAAAGTCATGCAAGCTTTGTGCAGCTATGCAGCACTTTTGTATGAACCCTAGCCAAAGTATTTCACCTGTTATGTTTGTTATGCAGTGGTCAAGCATCTGGCTTTGAGTAATATGTGGTCATTTGTACATTTAGGAAGAATGCTTACCTTTAAAAATGCTGTAGTTATATACTAGTAAATGGCAGTACCAACCTTTGTAGGTCTGACTACAAAAACATGTACAGTTTAGTGAAATATAGTTGCCTTTTTCAGCAAAATAAGACAGTGTGTTATGGAATATTTTGTTCAAACATCAAAACCTGTAAAGTTTTCTTTAAAATGAATGCAATGTGGTATGTTTTTCAAAGTAGCATTATTTAATTAATATCATCGTCATCAAAAAATCTGCTTCTTCTACATCCTTCTCTGAATGCACCGAGAAAGCAGTCTTAAGATGTTTCAAATGATGTTGTAAATCTTCATTCACTCCTTACTGATAGGACTTCGGTACCAAGCTTGTGCCAGCCAAAAATTCTCAGCTAAGTCCTACCCACAATGCCCCTCTCATAGTCTCTTCAGATCTCGTTTGCCGTGTTCCTCGTCAGACGTGCCAAGACTTTCTCTCAAGCTAAGTGGAGTGTTTTTGTGGTTTATCGACTATAATTACTTTTCCTTTAGTCAGTTTTTTCTGAGGTTATCTCTTTTTGTCTTTAAATTCTATACTTTCTTACTAAACCTTACCCTTTTCATACCATTGTTGGTACTATCCCTCTCCCCTAACTTTGGTAGGCCTCTTCCTTTACCACTTTTTGGTATTTCTTAGTACCATTGTTGGTACTCCTTCCTTCTGTCTGTTTAAAAAAAAACTCTTCTACTTTACTATAACTTCTTGCTGTTGTTTTTTGGTAGTTATAGTTTTGATTTAGGACTACAGTGTTTGTGTGTATTTTCATAATGTCTGATCTCTCTTTCATGATAAGAACACGGGAACACTTTTTCCTTGCTAAAATTTTGTTTGGAAAACTCTCTTGAATGAATGACTTTGTCATTGCAAATATTCTCAGTCATATTGTTCAGTGGCTGTAAATGCTGAAGCATTGTTTTTGATCTGTAGGATCTCAGCCATGAGTGTTAGCACTGGCTTACACATTGGCATGACAAGTGGTGGCTTTCATTTCTCTCGGTAAACAGGGTCCTGCTTAGCAGATTGAAAAGAAAAATTCAATGTTAAGACCTCTGAACAATGGAGTTAATTGAACTAAGAGACAAGATTGTTACACTTACAAGCCATAGTAGCAGATGATGTATGTATCATTTATTTAGTACACAATGTTTGGAATGTATAATATGTAGTATATATTATCCAGCCAATAGCTCTGTAGTGCAAATACAGTATCCAGCATGTGGTTAGGATCTAGGCTAGCCAAGGGCAGCTCTGGTGATTGTGTAATGTCATGTTATAAAGTTAGTTCTGAATCAGTTATAATTTGCTTGCTAATTAGATCCAAAAAGAAAAAGAAATCTGGAAACACTCTAAAACAACAAATGTTTAATTCAAGTTCAAGTTCACAAGTAAACACTTTCACCTTCAAGGCTTCTTCAGGCAAAATAAATACTATCAATTAAACAACATAACTTAAATACAATTTAGAAAGTCACATGACTCTAATTACACCTTCTGATGCAGCATATTTAAATAAGGCTTTAAAGTAAAACTGTCATTAAGACCAGGTGGTACAAACGCTCTCATTCTTAAAATCCATCTCATCTCTTCATTTTCAGTTAAAAGTTTTATATTCCCACCCCGTAATGGTCTATAAATTACTTTTAAAATCATAAACTTAAAACTATGTTGCTCACCCTTCTCTATAATGTGTTTACTAAGAGCATTTGTAACTACTCTATGTCTAATATCACTGAGATGACAGGCTATATGCTCTTTAAATTTCCTGTTTGTCATACCCACATAAAAAGCATCACAGATTTCACACTTAGCTAAATATATTAAATTGCTTGTGTTGCAATTCCCATATGCATGTAAAATAAACTCTCTACCTGTCATGAGATGTGTAATGGATTTCTCTGTGAACATATGCTTGCAGTAAACACAATTCCCATATTTAAATGTACCTTGTTTCACATTTCCTACTTTAAATAATTCCTTGGGTTGCTCCTTATAACATAAGACCTGTTTCAAAGTGTTCTTCCTTTTGTACCTGAAAGCTGGTGGATCCCCTACTTGTCTGTATTATCAAGAAAGAGGAGTAGCAATGAGAACAGCAGTTGCAAATACCTGTGCGAATATTGTCATGTACGTGTGGGTAGAGACATATGAGTTGTCTGACTAATCCTGTTAAGAAGGATATTCATTTTTATAAAAGAATTATCGATGATCTTTTTGTTGTGTGGGAAGGCAATCAAGATGAATTTGAACAGTTTATATCATATGTTAATGGAACTACTACTTTTCTAAGATTCAAACATGATATATCTAAGGAACAGATTATGTTCCTTGATGTAAAATAAAAGAAGGATGAGCAGGGTACAGTATATACAGAACTATACAGAAAGGAGGGTACAGTATATACAGAACTATACAGAAAGGAGGGTACAGTATATACAGAACTATACAGAAAGGAGGTTAGGTGTAATAGTTACTTGGATCGTAATAGCATGCATCCTCCATTTATGTTTGGAAACATAATAAAAAATCAGATGCAACGAGTAGTTAGACTAAATACTGTACATGATGCGATATCCGAACAATTGGATGTTGTGGTCTCTGACTTTTTAAATAGGGGTTACCCAGAGTCTGAAGTCCGTATTGCTAATAGGAGCATACAACAGCAAAGACTAAGCAGAGGGCTTCAGCCCTATTATAGTAGTGTGAGTCAGGACAGAGCTAGAGCAGGACCACAAGTAAATAAAATGAGGTGTATGCTTACCTATAACAGGAACACTGAAGCAGTAAAAAATATTATTAGGCAACACTGGTCAATTTTAAGGGACGTCCCAGCATTAAAGGAAATAGCAGGGGATCCACCAGCTTTCGGGTACAAAAGGAAGAACACTTTGAAACAGGTCTTATGTTATAAGGAGCAACCCAAGGAATTATTTAAAGTAGGAAATGTGAAACAAGGTACATTTAAATATGGGAATTGTGTTTACTGCAAGCATATGTTCACAGAGAAATCCATTACACATCCCATGGCAGGTAGAGAGTTTGTTTTACATGCATATGGGAATTGCAACACAAGAAATTTAATATATTTAACTAAGTGTGAAATCTGTGATGCTTTTTATGTGGGTATGACAAACAGGAAATTTAAAGAGCGTATAGCCTGTCATCTGAGTGATATAAGACATAGACTAGTTACAAATGCTCTTAGTAAACACATTATAGAGAAAGGTGAGCAACATAGTTTTAAATTTATGATTTTAAAAGTAATTTATAGACCACTGCGGGGTGGGAATATAAAACTTTTAACTGAAAATGAAGAGATGAGATAGATTTTAAGAATGAGAGCGTTTGTACCACCTGGTCGTAATGACAGTTTTACTTTAAAGCCTTATTTAAATATGCTGCATCAGAAGATGTAATTAGAGTTATGTGACTTTTTAAATTGTATTTAAGTTATGTTGTTTAACTGATAGTATTTATTTTGCCTGAAGAAGTCTTGAAGGTGAAAGTGTTTACTTGCGAACTTGAACTTGGATTAAACATTTGTTGTTTTAGAGTGTTTCCAGTTTTCTTTTTCTTTATAGATTTGATTTTGTAACTGAGAACTGGTTAACTGCCTCACAGCTGTTTTTTTAGATGTTGCTTGCGAATTAGTTTAGAAAACAGAACTTTTTTAACCTTGTTTACTTTATGACATTGCTATTTGACTGATCTCAAATTAAACAGTACATTCTTAAAATGCAACACAATATTATTTGTACTACTTTTACACATTCTGTAATTTATTTTCAATTGGTACTTTGGATTTTTATAATGTTTGGTAACATATTTTTTTTAAATGAGATAATTGCTAAAAATTAATGAAAAATGAAGTGCACTACAAAATACTGCAGAGGTCTGAATGCCCAGTTCTACCAAAAAAAAGCATAGTAGCTTGCTAGGCTTCATGACTAGTAATCAAATGTGAAATCACTGTCACAAAAACAAAGAACGCCATGTGCAACACGTCTCCCATTCCATACTACATTATGTATGGGTCTATATCACATTGTCGCATTGTCAAAATATTGAACGGCTACAATGTCGAAAATGCCGTTCAGCGAAATGTTTTTTGTGAAATTGCGGTACAGTGAGGATCGGAAAATTTGCTCTTTCCTCACTGTAGTGCAATCTCAGAGTTGGTATATGTAATTAGCGGGGGGGGGGGGCACAGCCCCCACAAGAACAGTTTAGCTCAACGGCATTTTCGATATTGCAGCCGTTCGACATTATTACAATGCGATAATGTGATATAGATGCTTATGTAAAGTATACCAAATCTGAGAGTGGTCACATTTGAGACTAAGTGAAAAGCTTTGTTTTCCATGGAGTCCTATGATCTCTGGATCAGTATCACCACAATGTATGAATAAATGGCATTCAGATATCCAAATGAACAGGTCCAGTTAATCGAGTCTCAGTTCTCCCAGACATGGTTAAACTCTGTGCCCACTTAGAATGCCTATTTAAAAGTAACCAAGTGAATTGATAGAAAGTCACATGATTTTGTTTTTGTTCCCCACTCCCCACACTATTAGATTTCCTCCTCAACTACGCTGTTGACCCATTCATTTCCCCAGAAGTGAGAACCCGCTAGTCCATTCATCCTCCGTAGGGAAGGTAAGAGTCAGGCGCTGAGAGCATTGCCATCATTTGATGCAGGAGAGGTCTTTTTTAGTTATGTTCTTAACTCACTCCCATTGCCATGATTGTGACCTCCAATAATGCTTTCTCTGTAGGTGCATATGTGGATGTGGTGAGCCACGTAATATAGGAGCAGTCACTAAGCCCTGTTATGGAAATCAACTATGACCCATAACCCAAGGCGGGTAAGCCAACAGTTGCCACTCCTATCTCACCCTCCATGTGCTAGCTCCCCCATTTCCTGGGCAGTTAGTCAAATCCAAGTTGTTTATTGCAAAAGTCAAGACTTTATCTCTCTCTTTGCTAATGGAGTTGGCAAAACCATGTTATTTTTGTTTGATTTCTGGACTTTCTTTTGTGATGCACATTGAAATGTAGCATTATACAATGGGTTTATGCCATTGGCACTGCAATGTGTTGCCTAATTTGTGTCTCGCTGTGTTGTAGCATGTTTTAGGATGTGGATTGTAGATTGTTGTACATATTCTTTTTTTGCATATCTTTAATAACATGCTCATGTGTGGACATCCTAACTACAGCATTTCATAGTCAACACAATAGATGTAAATTTTTGTCCTGGATGTTTGTGCTATAAACTTGGTGCTGCTAGCCATAAATGTATTTGCGTTTGGCCAGGACAACTTCTATAGTATAGACTGTGATTATTATTTTTTTTATTTCTTCTCATTGAATGTCTGGAGGGGGGGTCTGAACATTTTGGATATTTTGCTTTATTTTTGTTCGGCCATTTTAAGTTATAGCTGTCCAACACTCTTATTGCCTTTAAAGTCTCAGGTATTTCTGAAACCAGTCCCTTACTGAGCTACATAACAGACCATTATTTCCTAAGCAGAATTTGAGTGTCATTATTTCTATTTATGTTATAAAATGGTACCAATGCCTATAATCTTTGAATACAATACTTTAAATAATCAAAATGCATGAAATGCTTGAGATCAACAGGAAGAATATTTTTTTGTACTGGTGTGATGTAATGGTAAAGATTAACAAACATGCTTGTGGTTGCCTGCCTTAATTATGGTAGTCACACACCATACCATAGATCCAGTACTAGTAGCTGCATGACATTAGTTTTGGATTGGTCTCAGTGATCACTTGATTTAGGCATGAGTTTTTAAATTTACAGGTGTGTGTGTGTGTGTGTGTGTGTGTGTGTGTGTGTGTGTGTGTGTGTGTGTGTGTGTGTGTGTGTGTGTTTTCTGATCAAGTCCATTTTCATTCACTGGAGAAAACTATTGATCAACTTGTTTAACTTGTTTGGTAATAAACTTTCATTCTGGCAATTTCTTGGATGCTGCCTTCTTTTTGAACTACACCTTTCAGGTTTCGCTCTGTCAGTCCTCAGAGTTTTTTTTTTAATTTGACAGCAAACCCAACATGTTGTGGACTGAGTAAATTGAACTGTATAGAAATGTCACACATAGAAAAACAAATAAGTTTATGATGTAATGCAGGGATCATTTTGTAGGGAGAGAAGTGCTCTTTTGGAGGAAAAGAGTTGTGTAAGATGTATTCGTCCTTTAAATAATATAAACATATGACTTGGAGAATGGTGCAACAATATTCTTTCTTTGCTTGTATAATGTCATTAACTGTGTTACCTTTTGCTGTTTTACGTTTTGGGCATATTAATCTGAAGAAATAGTGAAGCATGGTAATGTCTTTACCATCTGCACTCAGTGTAGATTTAATTCATTTGTGTAGTTTATTTGTGTGTTTGTTTATTTATTCACTTATTTTGCTTCACTTTGTAGCTCGCTGCCCCTACTGACCATCAGAACATCACTCTAGCTTGTGCTCATTTGCTTCTCACTGTGGTGCAAGAACTCAGTCATAGCATGGCCATCATTCAGGCAGCCATCAGGGAGTGTATATGCTGAAGTTCTAATCTCTTCCCCAACTCTTAAGCTCACAATGGTAAAGTGATGGGTGGAGTGAGGATGTGCTGTTCATTCACTCACTCAGGTGGCATAACCCTTCAGATAGCGTTGCCTTTCCTGCAAACTTTCACATCACAGTAGGTCTCTGGTCTTATACACAGATAAATTAATGGACTGTTAACCCCAACAGCATGTCCCCTGTCCCACCTTTCAGAAGGAGGAAAGCATCTAAGTTGTATTAATTCTGTCCTTCTGTGCCTAGCTCCTCCAATACATAGGGCACTAATAAAAACCCAGGTAATCTGAGTAGTATTTGTGGCTTTATTCCTCTAAACCATGGAGCTGGCTATGGGAATTCAAAGGTTTTAGATGAAACAAACCTGGTGAAACATAGCAATGTGTTGCACCTGTTTTGAAGTGAAACATAGCAATTTGCTGCACCTCTTTTGAGGCTTTAGTTGAAAAGTGGCTCCAGTGGTCCTAACCTCAAAAAAGGCTTTATACCATGAGAATGGAGGACTGCATTGGCTATCCCATTTCACAAGGGTGGACCATCAACCAACTCCAGAAACTGTAGACCTATTAGTCTGACTTGCCTGATATGCAAAGCATGGAATGTATTATCATGGAAATGATCAACAAAGACATAGGCAGCCTAGTGGACTCAACCCAGTTTGGCTTTATCAAGGGAAAGTCATACCTGCAAAACCTGGTGGACTTCTTTGAGAAAGTCTCCAAGTCAATTGATGAAGGAGAAATGTTGCATACTGCTTACCTGGACCTGGCTAAGGCTTTTGATACAATACCCCATTTTGGTATAGTTTACAAACTCACTGAATTGGGCATAAACCCCCTACATAACTCACTGGATTGTCAGCCGTCTCACAGACAGGATCCAGGAAATCAGGAATGGTGATACCACCTCCACTAAGAGACTGGTCACCAGCAAGGTACCTCAGGGATCCGTGCTGAGACTGCCCCTATTTGGTATCTACTTCTTAGAGATAAAGGCTAATGTCAAGGGTCTTTGGCTGACCAAGCTTGCAGCTGACTGCAAATTGGGAGCTATCATAGATTCTCCCCATGACACAAACATCTTAAAAAAAAAGAGTCTAAAACAGACAAATGACTGGTGCCAAGGTCATGGATTAAAACTCAATTCCATAAAATGCATTATAATACCTTTTTTGAAGACTGACACCCAGGCTAATTATTCCATCCATAAGATGTCCTTAAGAGATGACCTGGTAGTCAGGGATCTGTGAACATATGCAGACAGTAATCTTGCCTTTGACCAACATTTATATTTAACATTTGTTTACTGAGAAAGTCCGACAAGGACAGAGCCCATTTTCAGCAGAGGCCCTAGAAGAAATACCCAAGACACATGTCTTTGGAATGTGGGAGGAAACTGGAGCACCCATAGGAAACCCATGTAAATGCAGGGAGGACATGCAGACTCCACACAGAAGGCACCCTAGCTGAGAATCAAACCAGAGAACTTCTTGCTGTGAGGTGGAAACGCTAACCGCTGCACCACTGTGCTGCCCAAAATATATTTCTTCAATCAAGAAAGCTATTATCGGAGGTCAGGATCAAACCTTGTACCTTGTGCATGGGAGGAGAACACCTTCACCAGTATGCCAATTGGTAAGCGGAGCCAAGGTAATAAGAAAATCATTCTGTGCCACCCAATTTATAAGTAAGGGCATGGCATATAGGTCTAAGAAGTCAAAGTGCTACTTTATTCAGCCCTCATCAGACCCATCATTGTGTATAAGGCCCCCTTCTGCATGTACTTGACCAGACATGGGCAACAATTGGAATGCCCACAAAGGTTCAGGAGAATCCAGGTTATAAACAGATTGTCCTATGCAGACCACCTTAAAGTCCTATCTCTATACTCTCTCTCTCATACAGGTTAGTTGGAGGTGAGCTAAGCCTGGCAAATAAGGCATCCTCGGATCTAGCTGTGATGAACCTTTTGTATATCTGTAAAATGAATACCATCAGAACCAGTAGATCCAAGGATTACATTTTTGTTTATGGCATAAATAAGACATGTTGGTAAGACATACATATGTCTCAGAGGATCTCCCTGTTCTGGAACAGGCTCCCCATCAATGTGAAGCAGAGGTCATCCCTAATCCTATTTAAGTGTAACCTTGACCAATGGATGGGAAATCAGAAATTCTCGCCAGGTCTGGCCCCCATGTCTCTGATAGACAGAGGGATGCAGTAATGCCCAAATTAGCATACCCCACCACACATAGCCTCTAGAAACTTCCTAACTGACATACCTCATCCTAACAAACAACCATGATACATAGGGACATACTTGGGTTGGATTTCATGGCTAGCCTTATAAAGGCCCAGGTGGTCATTAGCCTAGTATATACCTATGCACCTATGAGCAATTTACAGAGCAGAATTTTATTTGAGACTGGAATACAGTAGTTTACAGAAATTCTTGTAGTCTGCTTTTGACCTTTTTTACTGTACTGTTCTTATTAATACTTTATCTTACAGTGTATAACATATGTGCAAGAGTCACACTGTCCTTGCCTTTAATGTCAGCCCTGGGTCAGGACCAACAAAATCCAAAGATGATGTGTTTTACAACCAGCATAACAGTACTGCAAACAACACTGGTGGCAGTGCTTCGGCTAAAGATGCATTGTGCTCTACATGAATAGCAGGCATCAAATAATTAAAAAAAAATCTAGTATTTATGGGCCTCCAGTCCAGCTGACCATCTGGTTGCCACAACTCTTGCATAGTCTTCTCATTCTGTGTGAGCTAGCATTGTGGATTGTTGCCCTAACATCTGGGAGGAGGGTTGTACAGTAGGAGCAGCATGGGGATATCACCCACTTACTTGAATGACAAGCCCCTCAAGCATCCCCCTACCAACTTTGAGCAGATAGCCCCCACTAGACCCGTACCTTATGTAGGAGGCTCATCAGTGGGAGACACATCCTGCAAAACGTCCCCGCCCCGCAGTGAAGTGAACAGGTAATGCCTGTTAACTTCTCTCCTTCTCCATCTGGTTCTTCCAGCATTTGGGCTGTTACCCGAACTTGGGTCATTTGGATAATATTAAGAGCTACATCTATTATGCCTAAAAAGGTATTAGATCCTGCTGAACAGCGATACTGTGTATGGTTTGTATATGGCTGCAACTAGAGAAAATATGCCATACTCTTCTATGGGTACACATCATCAGTCATGTTACATAGTGATAGTAGAAGGTTTGCATTGTAAAAGAAGTATGAATGGGTAACTGTCGCTGAGATACTGTAATTACAACACAGCTACATATAGAGTAGCATAGGGTATGTGTGTACAGTAAAACGATGGCTAGGAAAGACAAGCTTATCACAGCCACATTAGGCTTTCCATGGTAAAATGGAAATATGAGCATTGTCCTGTGGGTCACAAGTTACCTTTCGAATTAAATGCAGTGGTACTCTAAATGTAACATCACAACAGTTATAAAAGCACTAGTGTTTATTATTTGGCATTATGGTAGGGGCTAAATACCAATTAAAAAATAATTAAGTTGTGAGAGTAATGAAGAGGTAGAAATGAGTTCAGGAGAAAGAGTATGAATACTAGTAATGTATATTGTTATAGCTGTATAATATAGATACATTTAGAAAACCTGTTCTAAAACAATAATTATATAGTACATGGGACGCGATGATTACTCTCCAAAATGCTGAAAAAGACAGATCACTCAAGCGTTAAAGTGGCCCGAGACCCGATCTTAACAATTGTTAAGTACTCCCTTGTTAAGTTGTTAAGGTTGGGAATAGTGCTAGGCAGGCAGATCTATTAGTACTGACCAATAAATGACAGTGACAGTACTGCTGTCTGAGGGGATAATGTGTCACTTCCTCTTACACATTTAAAAAGTAGGTAGAATACTTTTTTCCCCAAAAAGATACTAATCCTGAAACTCAAATGTACTGTACGTCATTATTCAGAGACTTCAGTCCTCCTTCATGATTTGTCAATCATGGACTCTTTATAAGGAACAGACCAAACAAATGAAGCAAAAATCTGGACATTCTGTGAAAATCTGGACCACTGAGAGGCATGAATGGTGAGTGTAAGCATAAAGGTAAGCATTAAACTGCCTTTCTGACAGCACCCCCCCCCCCCGAAGTGCTTTATGACTTTGAAAGGCGTCAAAACACTTAGTGTGTTTTTTTGTTTACTTTAACTAGTAGTACATAGAGCAGATAAAGCCCCATGCACTACAAAGAATTATGACTGGGTCAAAAGTCATTAACTCTTTATTATGTGTTCTCGACATGGATGCCAAGAAGTTCACCTCTCCAGCGAATTACTTGGATCCATGTCTCAAACACATAATAAACAGGGAATAATCAGCAACCTATTCATAATACTGTATGTTTAAGATAAAATGTCAGTATGGAACATGAACAACAAATAATATATGAAGCGTATACTTCTACAGATAGAATTCTAACCATAAAAATCAGTTCAACCACAGATGATCTGAACTGTTACAGGAGTAGAAGAAATGGAGACTTAATACTGTTGAGCATCCTGCAGTAACTGCTGAGCAATGCTGCATAAAGATCATTCACGTTGTAGGAGTTACCCATAAGCAACTTCAGGATCCCAGGTGTCACTTCTTGTTCAAGTGATTGCTTGTCCCAGTCTGCACATCAAAGGTCTGTATGATGGTGATTTTGCTTGGTCGGTACTTATAATTACTTTTTCATTAGGATATCTTTGCTTCAATAAGAATTTGTTGCATTCATTTTATTAGGGTATGTATTGTTGGTATTGTCATTTTTTTAACATAAAAGTGGCACTTGGAGTAATTATGCATTGACCATGTTAGTATGGTAGTTATATTGTGTAAACACAGCAGTTTAGATGGCTGTGTTATTGCATGTCTTAGCCCTGTCATGCTGCAAAGGCAACATCCTAGATACTTTCAAATAAAAGGAGGAATAGCCACATGAACCGCTGAAAACCAACACAAACACAACTATTGTCACCCAGGAAGACAAAAAAGAAAACAAATGCTCCGAAGTTAAAAACTACAATATTTATTAACAGGAATATTAATGCTTAACAGTATCACTACGTTTTCGTCCATGCCTCCAGGACTTCTTCAGATAACACTTAGATCATCAGTCAAATCCCTTATACCCCCCCTCCTCATTAATTAAACCACTTCCCTTATATCATAACAATTAATTAAATGTAAAAGAAAATCTTAACAATGAAAAATAGTAATAAAATAAAACAGGGTGAATACCTGAAAAAATGAGTGTGCTTCCCTAAATACTGAACCTACAGTGTAATGAAAACATAAATAATCTCAAAAACAAAAACTTTTATAAAAACATCAGACGTTGAATAAAGTATCATTAAAATGTTAATAAAACTCACTAGTAAAAAATCCTTTCAAATGTAGCAGTACTGCCATCTAGTGGTTAAACCATCCCATTCCCTGTAAAATACCAAAAACATATTCAAATGAAAAATATAATAGATTATGACAGAATAAAGCATCCCTACCCAGGTAAACATATAAATCAAACCATTTTGTATATCATACATCATAAATATCATAAGTATAAAAATGTGCAAACATCTATAGTTCTTCAACCATTCAATTTATCTTGCAGATTTCAAAGCTTAGCTGCTCTTAATTTCAGTACTGGGGAAATATTCTCATTCAGCCCTGTGAATCTGTTGAACTCCAGCACCAATTGCCAGAATATCTCATTAAATTCTATTTTTGTTTCTCAAGGGGACCCCTCTAGTGTCATACTCAACCTTCTCTAAAATAAAAAAAAAACTAAACTTTACTGTGGGGCAGTTCAAGATATGTTTATATAGGGCATTCTTCACATCTTTTTTCTGTATATGGTTATATACACCCTTCTCTTCAATTTCCTAATGGTCTTCCCAATATAGAAGGCCCCGCATTTATTACATACAGCAATATAAGCAACCCTTGCTATATTGCAATTTGAATGTCAGCTGGTTTCTATAAGCCTGTCACTAGACTGCATGTATATTGATTCCTTATTTATTAAACATGAATGGGCATTGTGCGCAGGCCCCACATCTAAAGGTACCATTTTTTTTTGTTTTTCCTTTCTTTTTGGGCCTGTTCTCAAGCATATCCTTTATATTTCTTCTGTTTTTGTATACAAATTTCAATGGTTCATTAAATAGTTCTTGTAGGTCAGAATAACAGGCAAACCTGTTCCGATTGTCTAAAATAATTCCCTTAATCATATGTGTGTCACTGTTAAAGGTTGTGATATATGTCCCTTTCCAGCCTTCTTCGATATTAGTATCCTGTGTCTCCCTTCTTGTAGACCCCATGGTTACCTCCTGTTCAACACCCAAGATTGGAGCATATTTTCCATCCCTTCTGGCCTTGACCTTCTTAATTACCTCTTCCACCAACTCCAAGGGATACTTCTTCTCTAAAACATTCCTTTCAACTTATTACATTCCTCCAAAAAATCCTGTTTAGTAGATGTCATTCTAGACCCCCCCCCAAATAAACTGCCCCTTCAGAATACTTTTTTTTTTCTGTCTATAGGGGTGAGTACTTGAAAAATGTAAATATGAATTGGAAAAGGTTTCTTTCCTAAAGATAGCAGATCTAAACTCTTTCAACTGTTTTACTTTTTGAATAGTAACATCCAGGTAAGGCATCTGATCTTTAGTAATAGTATATGTAAATGTGAGAAAATCTGTAATGTTAAGTATTCTAAAAATTCCATCAGTTCTAACTCTATTCCAGTCCAAAAAATACAAATATTGTCTAGGTAACACCTATAAAAATTCCATTGTTTAGCGTACTTTGAATTAAAAATGTATTTTTTTCCTCCCAGATGGACAATACTGTATTGGCATATATGGGGGCACAACAGGCCCCCATTGCCACCTCTCTAGTTTGTCTATAAAACTCGCCTTCAAAGTATATGAAATTGTTACCTAGCACAAAGTCCATTAAATCCATGCATACATGGAGTTCATTATCAGTAAATTCCCCCTACTTAAAAGTGCTTCCTCAAACCATTCCAATCCTATTTGGTGGGGGATCACTGAAAACATCCTAGATAGTTGTGTATTGCATATGTTGGCATAGCATTCAGCAGTGTGAATGCCCCATTATGTTTCAAAGAGAAATGGTTATGTTGTTATGATCATTCAGGTTTGTAATGGCAGCAGTATGGATAGCTGTTTATTTCTTGACTCAGTATAGTCATTTTACTTTATGAAGGCAACATTTTGGATAAACTGCATTGCATATGATATGGTCCATCTGTGGAATAAAGGCACCAGTTTGAGTAGAGTCTTGGACATGTTGGTAATGTACGTTCCACATTCATACTGCATTAGTCAGTGTATTTATTGGCAAATGTTACATTTTTCAGTAAGAAATTCAGACAGTAAGAGTTGTGTGCCTTGATGTGGCTTGTTAGCAGCTGCACAAGCAGTTTGTATTACTGGATACTGTGTAGCTGTCCATCGGACATGTTGATTAGAATGCTTTCTTTGTTTTTTGGCTGTTGTCTAATAAATAATAAACCTGTCATATTTATATGTTTCAGTACAAATAATTGAACATTTGCATGCAGATATAATTAGCTGTGCTTTTGCACTGCTGTTAGGTGGATATAATGAGCTTGTCGATCATGTCACTGTTTGCCTTGGCAAACTGGAGTTACTGAAGCTAAAGCAGATAGGCACTGCCCTTCTCGGGTATGGTCATGATTTAGTACTTTGGACTCATTAAGGTACTGTGACTTTTATGGACCTTTGTGGCATACATTGCTAGCAATACCTGCAGGACTAATAGTAGTATGTATTTGAAAGTCTTGGGACTTTTGTAGTGTAATCAGTGGTAGTTAAGTTTTTCCATTAATTTATTGTTGACCAAATTGCACTTAAAGTAAATAAGGCATGTCGTTTTTGTCCACAGTTACAGATATGTATGCTCTGTAGATTGATGACATGGGTTTACTATCAAAATCTTGTACCTGCAATGTGCAAGTATTCATATTTCCAACCTAAAATGTCTGAAATCAAATTCACGAACAGGAACATAACCAAACCAAGTATTTAAGGAAAGTCGACAACTCGAGAATGTCGATTTTTCCGAAAATACCACACTTCCGGTCATGACCTACGAATGTGCCACCCCTGCACCCCCCACACCCCCTGTTACTTATATATATAAACTCCGAGATCACACTACAGTGAGGGAAAGGGTACATTTCCTGATCCCCACTATAGTACGATCTGCATTCAAAATGTTGAATCCACAACACTGAATGCTAGTGTGCATTCACTGTTGTGACTTTAACATTTTTTTTCGATTATTTGAAATGTTAAACATACCCGTTTGACTTTTCCTGTTCACACGTTGTGCGAATGAGATTTTGATTGTAAACCGATGATGTGTATGCCATTCAGTTGGAAATATACTGCTTTGACACGGCTCGTTAACACCACTGTTTATTTTTCATGAATGTTAACTTCATCAGCTGTAGTATCTTCTGAGCTCCCAAGTGTCCACATCGTGGTAAGTCTGTATGGAGGAAATAAGGCATGCTGCACTTACTCATAGATACCACTCTACAGTTGTGCAGTATAGCATGCCAACAGTGCTGTTCATTTTTTGCAGGAATAATGACAGACCTTCATACTCTGTGGTAGCAGCAAAATATTCCTGAAGGGATTACATTAATCTGCATGGTGAGCCTTGCTTTAAGATATACTTTGTATGTAGTTTGTGTACTACAGGTCAAGCAAGCATACTAACTCTGCTGCTTCTTTTTGCAGCTATGTCATCCACTGTGCTGTATATGTAGGACCGGTAACAAATGGGTAAGCCCTTCAGCTACCTTTTGATGAAATGATTTACATTGTTTATGCAAATGTAATAAAATGAGTTACATTTTTTTGACAGTGGAATCATTCTTACCTTTTGTTTCTTTTCTGCTTAGTGATGCTGATTCCAGTGACGAAAAAGTAGCAGAATATGAGATAACTGATTTCCATGGAGAATCTTCAGAATCATATTTCAGTGAACAGTAAGATAGTCATGCAGTGTTTCTGCTGGTTGAAAATAACATCATGCTACAGAGAGAATCATGTATGATGCCAGAGTCCTACTGCAGGCTGGACAACATAAGCAAATGTGGAGCACAAAAGAAGGAGAGTGGACACACTACTCTGTTTAAATGTAGTAACTTAAGGGGAACAAAGAAGGCACTTTTCTCGCAAATGCAAAAGGACCACATAAGAATAAGAATTTTCAAACGGTTTTCATGAGATATACTAGAAGCAATCAGCAAAAGAGATTGAATCCTTATTTCCTACATTAATTTTAAATTCACATGATATTTGAAGATACTAAATGATACTTTCTGTGGTTCCTGCTATGTATTAACTGGTGCAAAGGAATCTACACCAGAGACTGACTGGCTGAGTGGGTAGCAGATCCAGGAATATCATAGTAAGTTTGAGATCCACGCGAATGTGGTTGCAGACACGGAGGCATTTTTAAAAATCTGTGTAGGCAGAACATAAATTACGTATTAGTGCCTTGCACTGCTAGATAAAAAGTTGCACACAGACACACAGCACACTTTGCAATGCATTCTTTGAATAATAACTGTAGCTTCACAAACATTTCATTTCAACATTTCATGCTATCAGGTACTCCAGAAAAGGACCTACTGAAGCCATTTCCGTAATGTGAAGAGCTTCAACACATTTAAATAAGTCTCTCTGGAGTTCAGCACTTACAATATCTGATATACAGGCTGCACTGCCATAGTCACCTGGTAGGTATGCCAGACATCTGTTGTTTTATCTCCACTCAAACTAAAATGACTGCATGACTGAAGATCAGGCAGGTATTCAGTGAGTCAAATGTGCAAATACTTAAATGGGATTTATCTAAAAAACATTGAACATTAAAACTTAGCTTTGACAGTATAAAGTAATGTTTGCAAAGGGGCTTTGCCCCTCGCACTTCCTGATGAGGAAGGCTGCACTCTGCCTAAACCCCTTATTATATATACTGACTCTGGAGCATGTTGCCTTAGAGTAAGAGGAATTCTCAGTGATGCCAAATCACTGGAATCATTGTATAATAAAACAAAATCTCACCTTAGTATTCACAAGTGTGTGTAAAACACTTGTTTAATATTCTGTCCTGCACCCAAATGAAACATTTGGTATTCTTCACTCTGTACAAAATGTTAAACCAGCTAGGCAGTGAGTTTTATAAGCTCATTTTTGTTTCTGTGCCAACACGTACTCTGCATTTCATAGTGCCTCCTGCAAATTTTTTGCAGTTGGACTCACTTGAGAGCTCTGCAAGCTTGCTATGTGTGCCTGTGATTATGTATATAGCAGGAGTCTATCTTAAAAAGCTCCAGGCAACACACAATGAATGAGTTAAGTAGAGTGTATCACAGCACCATATCTGCTTATGTATGTATGTATGTATGTATGTATTTACTAATTTTTGACCAGGTAGAAAGACCTTTTTCAGCCATAACTCAGGCTCCAAACAGCTAGTACTACAATGATAATATAAATATGAGATGTAGTTGATAAAATACTGTAGGAGAACTTACATATAGGAAGATTGAAAGTAACATAGCAAGTGAAAAACAATTGCCAGCAACCAGTGAAAGCGTAGCTATAGACTTTATCTACGTTATTATAACTGGCAGAAACCTCTCAACAGCAATATTGTAATTTGCAGTAAACTGAAAGCACATATTTACAACTAGAAGGAAAACAGTTTCATCACAAATCTTGGTAAATCTGTTACAAATGGAAATTGAAAGAAGTTATTTGCAACACAAGTTTTAGTAGGTTTATTTTAGGCCAAGAGAAGTAGATGGCTATAATTATTTTTTGTGATACGTTGTAGTTAGTTATTGTTTATGATTCATTGCAAAAGATTTAGTGGGGTTGTTTTAGATTAATGTATATTCCTTGCCATAATAAATTGTGTGTGTCATTGCGGTAACTTGTCCAAGTGGGTTCAGAGATATAAAGTCAATGTATTCTTGCCACTAAGTTTAGCCTTTGATATGTTATGATAGTTATCATTTTGAAGGGTACTGATTACTTTGACACAGGTGCAGACAGATTCCTGTTTTCATGTACAAGATTTAATTTTCTTGTGGCTTTATTGATAATGAATATGTCCTGGGCTTCAAACCTTTCATTTGTACCTACAAAGTGAGAAGACTAACTTAAATTTGCATGTGTGATCAGAGGGGTTCATGCGCCTAGGCAGTGAGAGATTTCCCTGTGGTACATTTGCTTGGGGACACATGGCTGAAGTGACATTCAGCTGCAGAGAAATATGACTGTTATGAATTCCTTTGGGCAAACAGAAGCACACACTGCCATGCCCACAGCTTTAATAACTAAGTACACGGGAGCAGAAGAAGTAATGAGTGTTGTTCTCAGTGTACAGTACATGCTTATGTAACTACAACATGCAGAAGTGTGCTACAGCATGGAGGAAATCCTGCACACTACTGTAGTCACATTTATGCACCAGTATGCATTTTAGGTAATGTTCCCTAAACACTGTAAAGAGGGAGTTGGTCCACACACATCAATTGTAAAGGCACTACCCATTGTGCACTGCATTTTTACTGCCACTGACATGCCCACTGGCCAGTTTGCTGATGATGCTTGACATACTGCCTGCTGTCTCTTGTTGACTTGTGGGGGGAGGGGGGAATGGACATCTTGTTATTGAAGTTATGGACATGGCACTGCATTCTTCTCTTTGCCCACAGGGAATTCACAACAGTCATATTATATTAACTCTCATAATGTGGAACAAATTGGCAAAATGTGTAACATTTACTAACAACAAGGGAGGAAGTTCACTGTATGGTGAAATGTTACTTTATACTCGTTTTACTACATACCCAGATCTTCAACCTTTACAGTCTCTTGGAAGAAATTACTTAAGTTTCAAAAGTCGAAGGCACCAAATGGTTAAAGCCAAGAAACTCCTCCCCTCTCCCCAAAAACACAGTCAACTCCAGTCAGCATGAAGGGCAGGTTTGCAACTGTATGGGCACCATACCATCCATGACACCAACAAACAAAAGAATTAAGGAACCTGCAACCATTGTCAACTTTCCATCTTTAAAATGTGTATGGAATACTGCACTGTTTTGCACAATGTACAACGGATGAGTAAAACATGAGACATTTCCTGACAGCTAATCCACCTCACCTGTATGATCTATATTAACAGATACGTTACATTCTTACTAACCTAAACTGTCATCATACTGTCTATCTATACCTTTCAATGGGTCTATATCACATTATCGAACATTTAATAGTTTGAATCACGTAACATCGAACTCAAGTGATCGAACTATTAAATGTTCGAAATGACGTCAATGGCATTTTCAATGGGAAAGCCCCCTTGCAACCCCCGCTATTTAAATATACCAACTCTGAGATTGCACTACAGTGTAGGAAACAGAAATATTTCATTTCCGCACTGTATTGCACTGAAGTGCGATCTCGGAGTTGGTATACTTAAGTAGCAGGGGGGTGCAGGAGGGCTTGCCCCCTGCATAGAGCATTTTTTTTTAATTTAAGCTTCACATGTTTTTTTTTTTTTTACTTTTGAAGTATTACAGTTCGATCATTAAAGTTCGAACTTTAGTGATTCGACTGCCACTTGGAAAAAATTCTGCCAGTGAAGTCTTCTAGTGTGCAATGGAACTAATTTTTTCAGGCTGTCCATGTGCTATTATAGTAGATGATATTCTTGTAGGAGGCAATGGTGAAGTCGAACATGATAGAAACCTCAGGGAGGTTCTGGAATGAGCTTGTAAAGTTAATCTTAAGCTGAATCATCAGAAGTGCAAACTCAGGCTACGAGAAGTTATATATGTCGGTCATTTGTTTACTAGTTCAGGATTATGACCAGATCCTTCCAAGCAAACAGCAATTCTTGAGCTGCTAGCTCCAGTGTTCAAGCCCTACAACATTTTCTTGACATGGTTAACTATCTAAGCAAGTTCATTCCAGATTTGAGCCAACTTTCAGCACCGCTAAGACAACTGACATGCAAAGATGTAACCTGGTCCTGGTCAGAACAACACCAAAGAGCATTTGATGTGCTGAAACAGAGAATTGCCAGTCTACCTACTTTGAGATACTATGATGTTCACAAACCAGTTACTCTTTCTTGTGATGCTTCGAAGTTTGGTCTTGGTGCAGTCATTCTTTAAGAGGGTAGACCAGTAGCCTGTGCTTCGAGAACTCTAACCCAAACCGAGATGCAGTATGCTCAGATAGAGAAAGAAGTTTTGGCAATTTTGTTTACATGTTCGAAGTTCCATGATTATATTTATGGCCAACCTATCCAAATTGAGACTGACCACCAACCTCTAGTCACTATTTTGAGAAAGCCTATTCACACAGCTCCTGCAAGATTGCAGCACATGATGTTGAAATTGTAAAAGTATCATTTCAGTCGTGTTTACACAAAAAGCAAACTTCTTTATCTTGCGGATACTTTATCCAGATCACCCAGAAAAAACACTGAACAGCATGAAAATGAGCAACTTGATTTTGAAGTCATGAAAGTGAGAAATGTTTCTTCCACAGGTCTAGATGAGCTTAGAACTTATACAGCTTCAGATCCAATTCTCCAAAAGCTCAACCACTTTATCAGTTGAGGATGGCCACCAAAGCAATTTTGTTTACCAGTAGAAGTGTGCTGTATCCCTAAATGTGAACAAGTACCTTTTCATTCCTTATACCTTACTCTCCCTTCTTCACCTTCTTCCTGACTGCTGTCTAATTCTCTTCTCTGACTCTCTCTAAATATAACATAAACCTGTTTATTTCCTCACTTAATATTGTAATTCCTATTTGTATTACACTAACTTACCTTTAATTTCTCTATAAACTATTTAAAATTTCTCTAAATATTAAGTGATTGTCATATACCTTATATCGATTCTTAACCAATGTTTTTGTATTATGTCTAATTTGTTATAGTTATTTAAACTGCAGATGTTTTTGTTTTATTTTTGAAGATTGTAAAATTATTGTTGTGAAAAACTGAGAGGCTGCCAGCCCAGCCAGATAGAATTTTGTAAATAATTCTATGCCATTGTAAATATTAATGTGATCCACAGGCTGGTTTCACAAATGTAAAGAAAACTGTGTTATGTGTTGAAGAAAGCTGATAAGTAAAGCATTTTATGACTGTGTGATCTCAAGCTAGGAGAGGGATGTCAGGGCTAGGAATTTCTTTCCATTGTCCTGGGACAGAGATAATTACTAGGTTTCACATGTAAAGTGTATTTTATTGCTGTGGCTTCCTGGCAGGTGCAGATCAAAAAGAAATGTTAGAATTTTGAGTTCTGTGAGCCTGGGAAACTTCAGCAGAATTGTCAAGAATTATGTAATCTGAAATGACTCAGCAGTAATGTGAGGGGGAGCTGGGAAGGGTTACTAAGAGAGAGTTGAGACAGGCTCAGCTCTCGGATCCTACATTAGAAGGCCTGAGAGAGGTAGCTAGTGAGGCACCTGATTTGCAAGGGAAGGGGGATTCTGTATACTGGGAAAAAGGGTTACTGTATAGAGAGTGGTTGCCTGAGGGAGGGCTAGAGTGTGAGAGAATACAGCAGTTGGTAGTGCCTAGAGCCTACCATCTGGCACTTCTAGCCATAGCCTATGATATTCCCTTTGCAGGTCATATGGGCATAAAATGTACCAAGAGACATATTATTCAGAGTTTCTATTGGTCTGGGATCTCCAGAGATGTAACAGGGTACTGCAAGACCTGTGAGCAGTGCCAAAAGGTAGGCAAGGCAGGAAACAAGGTGAAAGCTCCTTTGGTGCCTTTGCCTGTGACTGAGGAGCCATTTCAGAGGGTAGCTATGGATATTGTGGGGCCTCTGAATACCCCAAGTTCCACAGGGAAAAAGTATATCCTAATGGTAGTAGATTATGCTACAAGATACCCTGAGGCAGTGGCTTTGTCCTCCATTGAGGCAGAAAATGTGCCAAATGCTTTGTTAGAGATTTTCAGCAGGGTAGGTTTTCCAAAAGAAATACTGACTGACAGAGGTGCCAATTTCATGTCAGACCTGCTGGCATGTCTGTGGAAGTTCTGTGGGGTGAAGCACCTAAAGACCGCCCCCTACCATCCCCAGACTAATGGTCTTGAGGGGTTAAACTCTACTCTCAAGTCCATGCTCCAGGCATTTGCAGACCAGTTTAAGAGGAAGTGGGACAATATTTGCCCCATCTGTTGTTTGCTTACAGAGAGGTTCCCTAGGAATCCATAGGTTTTTTACCTTTTGAGTTGTTGTATGGGCATAGGGTGAGAGGCCCTCTAGATTTAATTTGTGATGAGTGGGAGGGTGAGTGTGAATCTCACAAGGAGTCTTTTGGGTTGATGTCCTAAACCTCAGGGCAAGGCTCAGGGATCTCATGGGCTTGGCCCAGGAGAACCTGACAGAAGTCCAACAGCAGGAAAAACGTCTGGTATGACAGGAATGCTCAAGCTACAGAGTATGCTGTAGGGCAGCAGGTAATGGTTCTCATTCCTGTCAGACACAACAAACTGCAAGCAGCCTGGAAGGGACCCTACAAGGTGGTAAGGAATGTCGGTGATGTTACCTAGATGGTGGAACTGCTAAGCAGGAGGCAGGAGCACAAATTGTACCATGTTAACATGGTGAAATCATAGGTTCATAGGTTCATAGGTTTATACTAGGCTATCTGCCCTAAGGCATTTATAAGCCTAGCCCAAATTTTTATGGCTTACGCCACCCCTTATATGAAAAAATACTGTGCCCATTAGTTTGTTGTGCCTCTGTCCAGCAGTGACACAGAGATGATTCCCGGGGTAAACCTACGATCTCCCATCCACAGGTCTAGATTTCTCTTGAACAGAGTCAGCGAGGTGCTCTGCCTCACATGGACCGGGATTTTATTCCACAGCATAGGGAGTCTCTGAGTGATAAATCTATCCCTCCAGCACGTCCTATTTATATCCGTGCTAAGGTTTAAGTCGCTTGCTCTAGTGGTTTTGGTGGATTTGGATTTTTGAGGTGGAGCATGTCCATTAATTCCGGGTTGGACATGGCCTTGTATGTCAGGCACATGTCACCTCTGAGCAGACGGTATGCGACTGAATAGAGCTGGAGTTTCTTCAATCTGGCAGCATATGACAGATTTTGGAGTCCCTTTATCCTTTTGGTGAGGAACTTTTGGGGTCTCTCCAATTGCTGCAGATGTCGGGTGAGATACATCCCGAATGGGGCATTGTACTCTATCATTGGTCTGATAAGTGAAGAGTACAGGGGAACAATAACCTCACTAGATCTGGATGTGAATCCCTTCATGATCAGGTGGGCAATGTAGAAGGTCTTTCTAACCACTTTAGCAATGTGAGTGTCAAAAGAAAGGCCACTGTCAACCTGGGTCCCCAGGTCCCTGATAACCTCTTCTGTGCTTAGTGGATTGCCACCTATATGGTAGCTTGGGGTTACCTTGTTTTTCCTGAAGGGTATGACTATACATTTTTTGGCGTTTAACTTCAGGCCATGGCTCTGGCACCAGCTATCTGTTTCCGTGAGTCCCTTCTGAAGGATATCCGTGTCTGATGCACTTTCCACTATGGTACCATGATAGGGAGGCCCCTGTGCTGAGTATTTGCAGTGGATTGCAGGAGGAGTCTGAGGGAGATCTGGTGACTGATCTCCTCAGTGAGGCTCGGACTGACACCTCGGTGGAAGGGGTAGCAATGTCCCAGCAGCTATCTCCTAACCAGGTTCGATAAATTCGAGCAGTGTTACAGGGGTTTGGGGTCATGTTCACTGAGAAACCAGGGTGCACCCACCTGGTGCAGCACCAGGTGGATACAGGACCCCAAAGGCCCATTAGGCAAGCCCCTTATAGGGTGCCTCAGAGAGTCAAACAGACTCTAAGGAAGGAGATACAGGAAATGTTGGAACTAGGGGTAATTCAAGAGTCCAACAGTCCCTGGGCCTCCACAGTGGTGCTGGTGCCAAAGAAGGATGGCAGCACCACGTTCTGTGTGGACTACAGGAAATTAAATAGTCACACATAGTCAGATGCTTACCACATGTCTAGGACAGATGTAGCCCTAGAGCAGCTGAGTGAGGCTTAGCATCCTACCACCATTGATCTTACCAAGGGTTACTGGCAGGTGCCCTTGACTCCCAGTGCTAAAGAGAAGTCAGCCTTTGTGACTCCTTTTGGCTTGTATGAGTTCACAAAGATGCCTTTTGGGATGAAAAATGCCCCAACGACTTTCCAGAGACTAGTAGATCATATCCTAGTAAGAGCAGGAGGGTTTGCCCTTGCTTGCCTAGATGATATTGCCATCTCCAGACATTCCTGGCAAGAGCACCTTCAGCATGTCAGAGAGGTGCTGGGCAGACTACAGAGGGCAGAGTTAACCATTAAGCCCAGAAAATGTCAGTTGGGTATGGGAGAGGTCTCCTACCTGGGATATAGAGTGGGAAGTGGGAAGAGCAGGCCCAGGACCTGCCAAAGTGGAAGCCATTCAGGCATGGCCTACACCTGTTACCAAAAAGCAGGTGAGGGCATTCTTAGGGACAGCAGAGTACTACAGAAAATGTGTCCCCAGTTATAGTACCATAGCTACTCCCCTCACAGACCTGACAAGGAAAAACAGGCAAGATAAGGTAGTGTGGACGACAGCATGTGAGCAGGCATTCCAGAAGCTTAAAGAAGCTTTGGGAGGACCCCCTGTGTTAGCCAGTCCAGATTACAGCAAATAATTTGTTGTGCAGGTGGATGGTTCGAAGCTTGGGGTGGGGGAGTACTTAGCCAGATTTCTTCAGAAGGAGAAAAGCACCTAGTGGTTTATCTCACTCATAGGCTCCAACCCAGGAAGGATTGCTATGCAGCTGTAGAAAAGGAATGTCTAGCCATAGTGTGGGCACTGCAGAAACTTCAACCTTATCTGTATGGAAGGAAATTCACTGTAGTTACAGATCACAATCCCCTAACATGGTTACATTGAGCCAGCCAGCAAAATGCCAATTTGCTGAAAGGAGCCTAGGGTTGCAAACATATGATATGTCAGTGGAGCACTGCAGTGGGATTAGTAATGCCAACGCAGATGGGCTCTCAAGACAGGGAATGGGGTAAGGTATACCCAGATAGACCTAACCTTCTCAAGCAACGTTTCTCAAGGGTCGCTTGAAAAACTAGCTTGGGTTCTCGGGGGTGGGGGTGAAAAACTGAGGGGCTGCCAGCCTAGCCAAATAGAATTTTGTAAATAATTCTAAGCCATTGTAAATATTAATATGATCCACAGGCTGGTTTCACAAATGTAAAGAAAACTGTGTTATGTGTTGAGCTTTAAAAATTTAACCACAGTGCACCCTGCTGGAAGAAAGCTGATAAGTAAAGCATTTTACGTCTGTGTGTTCTTAACATAGGAGACAGGAAGTCTGGGCAAGGAAATTCTTTCCATTGTCCTAGGACAGAGATAATTACTAGGTCTCACATGTAAAGTGTCTTTTATTGCTGTGGTTTCCTAGCAGGTGCAGATAAAAAAGAAATGTTAAAATTGTGAGTTCTGTGAGCTTGGGAAGCTTCAGCATAAGTGTCAGGAATGATGTAATCTGAATGACTCAGCAGTAATGTGTATTATCAATTTAAAACTTTCTCAGAGAGAAAGATTTTGAGCATTTTGTATCTTCTAATCCTGTAAACATCAACTCATCATCACTGTGCCTTGGTCTGTAAGTAAAGTTATTTAAAACATAGTTTCACTTAGAGACAGATAGGAATATTTTATTTGACATTTGTTTCCGGGAAAGTCCGACTGGACACGCCCGTTTTCAGCGGAGGCCCAGGGAGAAAAGCTCCACATGAAACAACGGACAATCAGAGACCACTAATATCAGTGGCTACATACAGGTAGTTTACATAAAGTATATATACAACCAAAAAATAAAAAAGAAGAAGAATCCAAATAGTACGACCAGGTGAAAGATCCAACACTATTTATTACACTCTCTTTAGCGCCTCGGCTCACGCCTTCAAGGAGAATAACTACACAGAACATTTCATGAATATTTATACCATCTAAGAGCAATAATTAAAGAATCAATTAAACAATTAAACAATTAATCATAAATTCATTAATTCATAAAAACACTCTCCAATTACATTCCACATTTATACCACTAGGTGTCATCGTACCATATTTCAATATAAAAACAGTCTCCTTATATAAAAGTTTTTGTTTAACCAAATCTCTATTATTATCTATTATAATATGTTCTAAAATTGTTGCTAATAAACCATCTGATTGACTATTATGATAATCTTTAAAGTGCATAGCTAAGGGACTTTCTGCTTTCTCATTCTTTATGTCCCTTATGTGTTCCTGAAGTCTAACTTTGAAAGCTCTTTTACTTTCTCCTATGTAAAACAGTCCACAGGGACATTTTAGTGCATATACTATTGCTTCTGTACTACAAGAAAATTTCCCACAAGGTTTGAAATTTCTACCATTTATATGTTCAAATGTTCTACTAATATATTTGCAGGAGATACACTTACCACACTGATATGTACCCATTAGCCCTCTCTTTAATTTTAAATTGAAATTAGGTCTAGAGTATCTGGCATGTACCAACATATCTTTGAGGTTTCTACCTCTCTTATAGGAAAATGTAACATTTCTTGGAATTACTTCTAATAAATCTTTATATTTAAATAAAGAAGGCCAGCACATCTGTACTGCCTTTTTAACTTCTTCTGTTATTAAATCATACATTAAGACCATAAACATTTGCTTACCAGAATAGTTATTTTTTTCTTTTTCTTTCACCTTACTTTTTTTATTTTCATTTATATATAATTTTTCACTTCTTGCTCTTTGCAAAGATAGTTCTACTTCTTTTTTATTATAACCTCTTCTAATAAATAACTCTACGGTCTTCTTTAGCTCTATTTCTAACTCATAACTATTATTGCACAGCCTCATAATTCTAATAAATTCCCCATATGGCAAGGATTTTATAAGGTGAGATGGATGATGACTTTGTCCATCTAAAAAATGTAGATTATTTTCAAACTTTCTATAAATTTTAGTGGCTTTTTTACCATTGTCTCTGCCTTCCAAAGTCAAATCCAGGAAATTCACTCTATTCCCTATTTGAAAACCATCAAACTCTAAACCAAACTGATTTTTTTGTAAATTATTTTTAAAATTTTCTATATCATCTATACCGCCCTTGCACATAAAAATCAAGTCATCAATATATCGATAATAACTCACTACATATTTTTTAAAAAATTCTAACTGATACAAAAATTCCAATTCAAAGGAATTCATTAGTACATTCGCATACATAGGGGCAAAACTTGCCCCCATAGCTGTACCCTTCAATTGATGGAATAATTGACCATCAAAATAAAAATAGTTATTTTTGAGACAAAATTCCATTAATTCAATAATATAAAAAGACTGAGGATTGTCACCTAATATTCTTCTTAAAGCTCTTAATCCATATTCATGTCTAATGCTTGTATATAAACTTTTTACATCAGCTGTAAACCAAAACATATCCTGTGTCCATGCTATTGAAGAAATTTTATCCAAAAATTCAAAACTATCTCTAATATATGATGTTTGCTTAGCAACATAAGGATACAGGAAACTGTGTAAAAAAATTCCCATATTATGTAAAAAGTAGTTACATGCTGATACAATAGGACGTCCCGGAGGGAAAATAGCATTTTTGTGTACTTTTGGTAAGCAATAAAATAAAGCTATCTCACAATTATTTGTCTTAAATTTCTTCATTACATCATCCTTTGTAAAGTATCCTAGCCTAAGCCCTTTATGTAATAAATCATCATACTGTTCTAATGCCTTATTATATATTTTAACATCACATTTACTATAAGTGTTAGTGTCATTAAGATGTTCTAAACACATTTCAGCATACTGAGTATAATGCATAAGTAACACTTTGTTACCCTTATCTGCTGGCTTTATTACTAATTCATGATTATTAATTAGAGTTTGCAGAGCCTGCCATTCTAGTTTAGTCAAATTATATTTAATTTTATATTTACTAACTTCAAAAGCATTATATATTTCTTCTGTAGCAAAATCAATCATCGCTGCAAAGTTTTTTATACCCTCATGTGTAAATGGAGGGACAAAATCACTTTTAGTTTTCACTCTAGAAGTATCCAATTTGCTATATGCAGTATAATTAGCTGTATCCAAATTATCGGATGAACAAGAGTAAAAGCTATCATCAGAATCATCAGAAGAAGTCATTGATATCACATTGCTGTTCTCATTATTAAAATTATAAACACTTTTACCCTGAAAAAAAGCAGCCAAATGCAATTTACGTATAAACCTGTAGATATCACTTTTCAAAATATGTACACGAGGTAACACAGTTGGAATATACTTTAGACCATGGTTAAGAACTGAGACAGTTTCATTATTTAAATCAATACCACACACATTAATGATATAAGCAGTGTCCACATTAATATCAGTAACTGTTTGAAAATTGTCATTAATTTCTTCTGGTTCGTTTGTACCTTTGCGTTGTTGCATATGTACCCGCAAATGATCTCTGTCCATATTCCGGTTCTCTGTCGTTGTCCCTGAGTCTCTCTCCATCTCCAAAACCATTCTGTTTTCCTCTGCGAAAGGACTGCTGAAACTCAACGGGATTCTGTGCTGCTGGCAAGGATGGAAAGTCGCCACCTTCCCCTGGTTCGCTTTCCCATTCAGTAGAAACATCTGAGTGTGTATGTGAACAGCCATTGCGCTGTGGTCTCTCCTGCTCCGCAAATCGCACGCCTTGACGTCGTTTCTTATTGGTTGGACGGGAAAATGCTGAATCAGCTGCATAGTCTTTAATATCTCGGTTTAGTTTGTATTTTTTAGTATTAAGCAATTCTTTTTCTAGTTCAATAAGCTTATTTTGTATATCCTTAAGACATTGTTCCATACGGGTTGTACTTATGGCTCCAGCTAATATTTCACAAGTGCTAGTTATGTCGATTTTGAGTTTAGCTTGTTTAACTTTATCGCGTTCCACCAATATATTAACCCACTCAATGGAACACTGATGGGCAGCTGTTACCCATCTCTTGTGGAACGCCTTGTCGGTCTCATCCTGTAGATCAAACGGTGTAGTGGGATTTTTAAAGGCACGCAAACCTCTAGGTGTGATATTCAATTCTAGATATCTTTGCAAGCTTAGACAGTTAAGATATGTTGCTAACTCTTTAGCCATAAGTTTGTCCAACCTTTCAAATGTCTCTCTCATATCTGAAGGTAAAGAGTTACCTACTCGTTGTCCAATATAAGAGAAGGGATTTTCCAACCTTCTCTGTTGTTCTTTTTGTAGGAATTTCTGCCAAAAGGTAACTTGTTCTTCTTGTATCCCATTAGCATTCAAATGTTCACCAGCTGGTGTAGTAAACTGCTCCATAGTAGTTTGACTCATATTAGATGAATCTTGCCTAAAAATTCTAGGCACATTAAGTGAAGGATCACTAGACATGAATATATATACAACCAAAAAATAAAAAAGAAGAAGAATCCAAATAGTATGACCAGGTGAAAGATCCAACACTATTTATTACACTCTCTCTAGCGCCTTGAAGGCGTGAGCCGAGGCGCTAGAGAGAGTGTAATAAATAGTTTACATAAAGTAGTTTACATACAGGTAGCTTACATTCAAGTAGTTTACATACAGGTAGTCTTTAGTTTTTTTGTAAAGATCATAATGTACACAGAGCTACAGTGATTGGTACATTGGTTGTAGAGGTACTTGAGTTTTGAGCTTAATTATCATGTTCTAAGTCTAAGCATCACAACATTACATCACCTTATTATCCTTAGGAACAAGAAATGCAACAACATTATGTGAGAAATACAACAACATTAGGTTTTATTACAACACAGTGCTTTACCTAGGAAATAGGTGGGGAGAATTTGGTTAAGATGGCTGTTATTTTGTATCTTAAGTACAGCAGTTTGAGTACTGCTTGGCTTGCAGGGGGTCTATATAATAGAAATGACTAGAGGTTGTGGTTAGCCCAGATGGTGCTAGTGTTAGAAACTGAGGTTAATTAGGCGCAGAACAAGGCCACAGCCATTTGTTCAATAGTTTTTTTAGGGTTTTTTTAAACTGGACAAGAGATGTAATGGATATAATACTGTCTGCCAGTGCATTCCAGATTTTTCCAATATAATTTGAGAAGTGGGAATCTCCCGCTTGTTTTTTTGCTAATGCCGATTTTTATATGGTGTTTGTTAGTGAACCTTAATGTTCTGTTAGTGGCATAGGACTGAAGTAAAGTTTGTAGGGCAGGTATTTTCTCAGGTTCATATAGTTTTTGTGGGCTATGGTTAACTGGTTGTAATAAAGGAGGTGTGGGAGCTCAAGCCAATTGAGTTGTATGAGAGCCACACAATGATGGGCTCTAGCAGGTAAATCAGCAGCAAATCTGGCAGTTTTTTTTGTAGCAAGATTCCAGTTTTGCTAGCTCAGATTTCTTTAGGTTCACAAGTATGGGGGCTGCATATAGGAGAGTAGAGATTAGGTGGGACTGGGCAATAATAGCTTTAGTATTTTGGGTGAAGTACTGTTTATTCCTATATAGAGTTCCTAATTTTTTGTGTATTTTTAACTGTTTGTGAGATATGAATGTCGAACCTTAAGTTACTGTTAACTTTGACACCTAAGAGTTTGGTATGTGGAGTTGGGGAGATAATGGTATTGTTTAGTGATGTAATGTAATATAATGAACCACACTACCAATCAGTAGCAATTTGTTGGTTCCATGTACTAAGAACAACAAAGCAGTGAAAGCTCAACTCCTGAAAAAAGCGATTGTCACAGAATTATGATAACACCAGCAAACTGCTCAATCCATTACAAGAAGGGGAGATAGTAAGGATGCAGACAGCAGAAGGTTTTGATCAGATTGGAGTTGTGAAAAAGTTATGTCCAGAGCCAAGATCATACATCATGGTATCGCAAGGAGTAGAATTTAGATGGAATCAGAAACATTTAGTACTGGTGTCCTAGCCAGTATTGCAGCATTTAACCTGTGATAAAGACTCTAGTTCTCAGAGTGACTTATCTAATGTCCCAGTTCCAGAGGACATTCCAGCAAAAATCCCTGTTCCTGAGAATATCCCCGAGAGTCTTAAAGCAGATCATTCACCAATGACTGTCCCTGTCGCTAAACCCAGTCCTCACTGCTACATTACAAGATCAGGTTGCATTTCCAGACCTTGTTCCAGATATACGGCAACTTGGACATGAATATTGTTTATTCATTATTGTCTGTATAATTTGCATGCCTATTCAAATATCATCATCATTGCAAGACAGCTCAATAAAGAAGGAGGATGTAGATCAGAGTGTGTATGTACCTTTAAGAGGCTTTCCAGTGAGCTAGCAAGTCTATATAAATACTGAGCATGTGCAAGCAAGACTGCCATTTTGTAGTGAGCTGCAGAGGTGTAAACAATGTTTGTATGTATAGTAGTCAGTCAGTTAGTTAGTCTATATTTTATGTTGCTGCTATCAATCCTGATGTGTTTCTATGCAATAAAGTATATAAATGACCTGAAGCCACTGAAAAGAGTACCTCAGGAATGGAGAACCACGAGCTGAAATTAATAAAACAGTTTATTCCACAATCCTATACTCACTACATAAAAAATAAACACATAAACGCAATTATAAACCCAGCGTTTTCATCTCTCCCATAAAGACTTCTTCAGATGACCACATTAATCCTGTTTACTATATATATGTATATATATATATATATATATATATATATATATATATATATATATATACCCTCATTAATAAAAAAGACCAATCAAATCAAATTAATACCTGACTGAATGTTTGTTAAACCAATCACTTCCATTCATTTTCCCATAGAGCAGCATGTTAAAAGTTTAAAACCACAAAAAATCATATATTACACTCTATTAAATTACAATAAATGAATTGTTAAAACATCACTCTAAAACCATCATATTCTTTAAATAAATATATTAAATTACATTATTAAAATACTTCTTGGTTGAAATCCATTCATACGTATTTTTATTAAAACCCATAAAAAATATATTTTTTTACTTAGTTATGTGTCATGAACAAAAGTGGTATTACACTATCTATTGGCGTTAGTGGAAATTACATTACAAGCAGATCTCAACTTTAGTAATGGAATAATAGACATATAATCAATTAGGCCAGGGGGGTAGATGCTTCTAAGGTGACTTGCCACAAGAGTTCCCTGAACTCAATTTTCTCCTCCCATGGCCCACCTCTAATTTCCTTTTTTATCTGTTCCAAAACAAAAAAGGTATATAAATGAACACCCAAGCCTCTTCGTCTTAACTAGTTACACAAGATGAATGACATATACTTCTAATACTTCTGTATATACTGACCGTCATATTTAATAGTCATTTTTTTATTTATTTTTATTTTTACATCATTGGTGTCTCTTCATGCTTTATTGTATCCTTAACCTGTTTATTCCACTACCAAACTGTATGTATATATGCTTTTTTTAACTACATTTATATTGCTGTTTTATTTTATGTTATTTAACTCTCTGGAGCTTTTCTCTCCAGGCCTCTGCTGAAAATAGATATTTATTATCCAGTTCACTTTCCTGGTAAAGATATGTCAGTAAACAAATACAATAAATAACTAGGAAGGAAACTTTCACCATTGATAAACTGTGGATTTTTAAAGTTCTTTGATACCCCTAGTCTCTCTTTGCTTACTAGAATAGTTACTTGATCACAACATAAAATCTTCCTTTTACAAAAAAGTTACACAGTAGTTGCAATATATTGTGTTTTGCCACATACCCAATTCTTCAAACATTAGAGACTTGAGAAAAAGTTGCAAAAGTCCAGCCTCCCCCCAAAAAAGCAATTTTTTTATTATCACATTCTCTTAGCAGCTGTAGTTAGAAATTCTCAGTAACAACCAACTTTAGCCTTTCTTCCCATCTCAGTTATTGCTTCTTCTACCCACTGCATTGCTAATATTTTGATTTTGACCCACACTCATATGCATGCACCCCCCCCCCCCGAGTGCACGTGCACTCATCAGTTATGGCCATTTGTATGCCTGCACACCTTGCATATTTGCTTGAGGTCAAGTGCATAAATAAATTCATAAATAATGGCCCATAAATGTATCTTAGCTTGCTGATGTAAGAACCATATACAGTGCAACTCCCCTCTGCCTTTTCAATTTCTTAGCTCAAGAGTCCACCACAAAATCAGTAGCACCTGTTAAATAATTTTCTTATATGCTTAGACACTTATTAGAATAATAAGTTTTGCACTATCAAGCATTTTCTAAAAGATACAAAATCTGAAACGTACATGGCTTTCATTATCTAGTGACAACAATCCACTACAATTTGTCAAAAGCCATGAATTTTACAAGGAGCAGACCAAAATACCTCACAATTTCTTTCCATAAGAATTCTGGACAAACTAAAAAATAATGGGGACAAAAAGGATACATTTTACATATTATTTTATGTATTTGGTAACCAGGCATACCCAATGGGTACAGTGTCCCTTTTCAGGTGTGGCCTGGGATCACTGTCTGATTAAATGACTTGCTCAAAGTCACAAAGTAGGCAAAATAAGGTGATAGGTGTGATGATAGGTGGTACTGCCAGCCATGCCAGGAGAAATAGGGCAGTGGATTTGTAATGTATGACAGCACAGCTAGCTGGAAATTTGTAAATAATTATATGTCATTTGTGTATCAAACTGACTTGTACAGATGCTTGTGCTGAACATTTATTTGTGAGGTTTGCTTGTGTTAAAATATATCAACAGTGTGCCCTGCAGAAAGGAAAAGAGATGTACATGCATTATTATAACTGCTTAAATGTATACATTGTAACAGCATATAGTGGAAGTAAAGAGGTTAATCTTAATCCACCTGACTTTGCAAAATATTTTTGAAATTAAATATGGGTTAAGCCATAAAGATGTTATCCCACAATTTTGAATGGAGCTGGAGACACAATGTACATACTAGATAATAGGTTGCAGCTCCTGTAGGAAGAGTGAAATGGTTTTATGGTTTTATAACTTAAAGCAGCTATACCACATCTGAGCAAAGCTCTATCTGTGTGTATTGTAGCACATAGTTGCTAAACACTGGTAGCTTGTAGTGATGGGAATAGTGCAGGAAACAGAGTCAGATGACCAGATGCATGTGATGTCATTCATTGCAGAAATAATGTTTTAATATTAGAGGAAACTGAAGTCTCAGGAGCATTCTGCATTTGGTCTTGGATCTGACAAGGACCACTGACCCGCATTATCTTGCGTTGTGGTAGTAAGTAACTTAACTAGGGAACAATAATTCTCTTTAGATTAGCCAGGAAAATATAGTGAGATTAAAAGTACTGTTTTCTGTAACTGTGTGACTCTTTACAGCTGTGTTATTTTCAATAGTCCTGTGACTGAAACTCTGGTGTTTACTATAAATAGATATTTAGTATTTTCTTGTTCTTTTATTATTTAGTATTAAATATATTTAAACTTGTTCATTGTTGCTGGTCCTGTTTAGAAACTATTTAAACTTTGAGAGTATTTGCACATATTTATTTGGTGATAATTCTGGCCACTCCCGAAAGCCTGGCTGTTTGGTCATTACCATTTGTATTAATATCAACTTTACCCAGTATAACTGGGTACCCTTTTAAGACCCTTATAGTAACTGACTGGTGGCAATGAAACTAACTTATAGTCTGGGCAAAGTTGGTAGAGCAGGTAATCTGTTCTAGGCATTCTCAGGTGTATGTGTGTGTGCGTGTGTGTGTGTGTGTGTGTGTGTGTGTGTGTGTGTGTGTGTCTGTGAAAATTAAATCTCAAAGAGTGTGTGTGTCAGCTACTTGGGGCAGGGACACGAAGCACTGGTTTCACAGTGCCAGTGGGGAGTGTTATTGTGTACCTGGAAGTTGATGGATAGAGACATCCGGACCCCGGGCTGTGTGTGTGCCCTGTGTGGTCTAAGGGGAATTGTGCCTGATGCAGAGAGATCTGCATCTGGAAATACTGAGTGTACCCATTTGTTTTGCAAGTGAACGTCCCCCTCCAGTGTGAGTGGTGAGGATTCAGGCTCCTTGATTACTGGCCCAGAGTGGATACCTCAAAATAGTATTCAAACATTGTACCTTTGACTACAGGAAGCAGTTCATTAATATGAGTGCCAGACAACTCCAAAATACTCAAGATGTTAACAAAGCAATAAATGTTACATATATGTGCATTCTCTGAAGGATAAAAAACTAGGAAGCAGTAGTAACTGATATTATTGTCTGACAGTAATCCTCAGTGATTTACCAGAAAAAGGAAGTTAACGAGAACAGGGCATACATATGAAACAAAAATCAGTGATGTTCTACAAAACTGGAGACAGATAAAGGGCATACTACTGTAATACACTTAAAAAGTTAACAGTACAACAGGTTTTTCATCAGCATTCGCTTTGTGTACATTTGAACAATGAAAATATATAACTCTAATATTTGGCATTATTGACTACCAATAAACTTTAATGCAGTTAATGCAGAGATTTTAGGGGGTTGGGTGCCTAGGCAGTGAGACATTTCCCTGTGGTACATTTGGTTGGGGACACATGCCTGAAGTGACATTCAGCTGCAGAGAAATATGACTGTTGTGAATTCCCTGGTGGCAAAGAGAAGAATGTGGTGCTATGTCCTCAACTTCAGTAATCAAATGCATAGGGGGAAAATATTGTCCATGGCTCCCAAGTCAACATGAGGCAGCAGGCAGTATGGTAGGCTGCAGCAGCAGGCTGGCCAGTGGACATGTTAGTGAAAGTAAAAATGCAATGCACAATGGGCAGTGCCTTTATAGTTGATGTGTGTAGATCACCACCCTCTTCACAGTGTTTAGGGTACATTAGCTAAAATGCATACTGGTGCATAAATGTGACTAAAGTAGCATGCAAGATTTCCTCCGTGCTGTAGCACAGTACTGTACACTGACCGCAACATTCATTCCTTCTTCTACCCCTATGCACTTAGTTATCAAAACTGTGGGAGTGGCAGTGTGTGCTTCTTTTTGACGACAGGAATTCACAACAGTCTTATTTCTCTGCAGCTGAATGTTACTTCAGCCATGTGTCCCCAACCAAATGTACCATAGGGAAATGTCTTACTACCTGGGTGCCTGAACCTATTATGATCTGTGTACTTTTGCACCTCATCCCCTACCTCAACAATTTGAGATTGCAGCCCAAGTTAAACATGCTTTTGCTTAGCCTTTTTTCTCTTTTTGCATTGTAATGCCTACATTTCTTAATAACACAAAAGAAGAAAGAAAAAAGGTATCTGTTTATTTTAGTATCTTTATCGCATTCAACAATAACTTGCAATGCTTTACTATAAAACCTGCAATTTATATTATGAAAATGTTATAGAATTACTGTTAAGAAGAGAAATTGTTTTATTTGCAGTAATCCTTTTCTTCCCCCTTTCCTTCACTTAGTCCTTCCAAATATTAATGACATGAAATGAGGCAGATGCCTTTCAGTTCCCCACAAGTTTAGTAAAGTCAACAAAAGTCCATTCTTTCCAAATTTTCTTGTACAGCCATATTTCACAAATGCAGTTGATGCTTTGTAATCACACATGTATTCACTAATTTCTGTGTTTCTGGTCTTCTTCCTGTTCATCTCCATCTCCCATATCCAGACTGGTTCAATTCCAAGGTAATCTCAGTTCTCCTGTCCTTTTCTCTGTTTCACAAACATTTTCCGTTGGAAGATTAGAAAATGTTTCATTAGCAAAGTCTCTCCATATGCTGTGTTATCAGAAGAATGAGAGACAAAGTCTCCTTCTGCTTGAAGGCTCATATTTTATGGGACAGACTTGTGTATTTCTTCCTTAGCCTGTTCTGGATGAAAAAAATGACTTTGATCTTCCAGGAAAACAATATTCTGAAGACAGCTGGCTACAGCAGCTTGAGTCTCACACCTGCTTTTCGACATTCCCCGATTGTTGGTGTACAGTAAATAATCATTTTCCACAAACACTCTACTGTTGCCATCTTTTTATACTTTGCAGTTTTGCCACAGTTTTGTCAGGGGCATCTCTTTCTGCTGGTAGGATTGCATCTTTATTAATACAGGTCTCGGCTGCTTTCTCATGTCCAGGTTTGGAGCATAACACACAATGTGCCCTTTCAGTTAACAGACCCTGCAGTGGATCAACCTAAACTCAAGAAACAAAAGGAGCAAAGTGCCCAAGGACTGCAACCAGTAGCAACCACTAAAACTGTAAATAAAGGACTCTTGGAGGCATCAGATGAAAGGAGACACCATTTCCGAAGTTATAAAGTTATAGAAACAGTCCTTTATTAGCACTTAACAAAATCACCGCGTTTTTCATCCTCTAAACACCAGGACTTCATCAGATATAATGCCACTACAAATTTTGTTCTGAAATACCTTAATCCCATCACTAAACAATACAATAAAACAATCTTAAAATTCATTCTCAAGCTACTGAAGTTCCCACTGTGGAGATAAATGATGCAAATAGTCATATAAATATACTAATAAATGAATTATAAAACATCTCTGATTGATATAATAAAATCTATAAAAACAATAAATAAATCTTTTAAAAAGCCTGTAATAATATGTGTTAATCTCATTAAATAGGTAATATGTCCAAAAACCTTTTATTTCCATGAATGGTGGTGCCATCTAGTGTCTGAAGTATAAATAAATTATGTAAAGTCAAAAAATCAGTGCAAAAGTGCTGAACAAATTTTCTGAAGACTTTTGTGTACTCTCTTGATACCATACATATTCAAATACATAAACTGTAAGGGGGAGGGTGTATATGTCACCTAACCATAAAAATATTGTCCTAGAGTCTAGCAGCTCTTAATTTTAAAACAGATACCAGGGATATATTTTCATTTAAGCCCAGTGGTCTGTTGGCGTCTAACACCAAATGCCAATATACCTCCCTATACTCTATTCTGGTTTCCCATGGTCCCCCTCTTGGGTCTTGAAGTATTTCTTCAAAGACAAAAAAAAGTAAAACCAGCCTGTTTGCATTCTAAAGTGTGTTTATATAGTGCATT
The DNA here is from genome assembly GCF_019279795.1 of Protopterus annectens. Taxonomy (NCBI): domain Eukaryota; kingdom Metazoa; phylum Chordata; order Ceratodontiformes; family Protopteridae; genus Protopterus; species Protopterus annectens. The sequence continues at coordinate 1,188,157,123 of NC_056745.1, forward strand.
ATTTGTATATTTATTCTGTGCATATAGGTGTTCATATACTCTCTTTTTAAGTTTACATGTGGTTTTTCCAACATAAGAAGCCCTTATTTTCTACTAAATATACTAACCCTACACTGTTACGGTTTGAGTAGGTGGTTGGTTCTATCCACCTGTCCCTTGCCTTTACTTAAATAAATTCCTTGTTTGATACGTAGGGGCACTGTCCACATGCCCCACACTTAAAAGTACCAGGTCTTTTTTGCCCTCTTCTCATCTTCAGATTGTGTTCTAACATTTCCTTAATGTTTTTGCCTTATTTCAGAACAAATCTAAGAGGCTTATTAAAAATAGAGTCTAAATCCGAGAAGCTAGCAAACTTCCTCCAATTATTACTAATCACTTTTTGGATATTTCTAGTATCACTATTAAAGTACATGGTTTATGCTCCTTTGTTGTTCATGTCATAGTTCACTGCTCTTTTCTCCAAAGTCTTGTTCCTATTCTCATTTTCTTCAACCCCTAAAATACATTTATATTTACCCATCCATTCATTCATCACTTCTTTCATCACCTCGTCCATCATATCCCCAAAGTATTTTCTCTCCTTAAACATATTATACAGGATTTTACATTCATTTAAAAATCATCCTCTGTGAAGTCATCCTAGATACCCTAATGTTTTGTCCCTTAACAATGTTCCTTTTTTGCTTGTAAGGGTGGGCACTGAAGTATAAATAAGAGTTGGAGAATGTGTCTTTGCGATGATTCTTGGATTTGAAACCCTGAACTTCATCCATCTTGTGTAAAATTACATCTAAATAGTCCATCCTATCTCTATTAATATTATAGGTAAATATAAGGAAGTTTGTGGTCTGTTTAATGTAATTAAGAAATTCGTACATCATGTCTTCAGATCCTACCCAAAAAATACAAATGTTGTCCAGGTATCTCCTGTATTAATTCCAACATTTTGCATTAATGAACTTAAATAAAAATTTCTGTTCCCAAATAGACAACACTATACTTACATAGGTTGGGGCACAACAGGCCCCCATTGCTACTCTGGTTTCCTGTTTAAAATACTCCCCTTCAAAATATAAAAAATTATTATGCAGCATGAGTTCCATTAATTCCAAACAAACCTTAACATCATCATTAGAAAACCCTTTCTTGTCCACTAAGGCTTCTTCAAACTATGAAAGGCTGGTGGAGTGAGGTATCACCGTAAAAAGGTCCACAATGTCTGTCATTAAAAAAATCTACTTTCTTGTACAAATTCGGTTTAATACCCATTAAAAAGTCCCAGGAGTCGTTCAGCATACTATTTTGCTTCGTCCAGACTTTTTTAGTTTGAAGTCAAAAAACTTAGCTATAGGTTAAGACTTGGAACCATTTGCGGCCACTATGGGCCTGAAAGGAGGAACACTTGGGGTGTACTTTTGGAATACCAAATATGGACAGTATCAGGTGTTTATCAATCCATAAATATTTGAATGTCTGCAAGTCTATCATCCCTTTTTCTAATAATTCTTTTAGCACAAAGTGTATCTTGTAATTTGCTACATTAATCTCATTCATAGATACCCTGGAATACTTTGTGTCATCATTCAGAATCTTCATTATTTATCCACATAAATCATGTAACCATGAGCACTATCCCACCGCCTTTATCAGGTTTCATGATTCTTATGTACTGTGGGCAGTAAAGCGAAACGAGTTGGAGTTTCGATATACATTAAAGACATACACACCACCAGGCTGGTCAAACAGTATGATGCAAAGGAGACACTCCAGGTGCAGTTAACCATTGACAAGACCCCTATTCAAATCATAGCTAGCTACCGATCCCCAAATCTGACTCAAGATGCCCAATCCACCTATTTGGACCTGTTCGAATCTATCAAGATTCAACCCTTTACCCTGATCCTGGGTGACTTTAATTTTCCAAATATAGATTGGAAGAACTGTTCATGCCAGAACACAAATGCCCAGAAAGTCCTCAATTTTGTCAATGCAAATGCTTTGGAACAGCTAGTCAATACCCCACAAGAGGTGATAATGTCTTAGACTTGTTATTAACCAACATGAGTAACTGCTGCAGCATCCCTATAGTATCATCCTCCCTAGTAAGATCCAACCATAAAGCAGTCACTTTTGAAGTCACCATCTCCCCCAACCCGCCTCTAAGCTAGGATCAGACATAAAAACTTCTCCAAAGCGGATTACAGTTCCTGAGGGATGGTATAAACAGCTTCACACACCCCCCCCCCCTGTAGGAACTGGCACCAATATCCAAAACTACATCAAAGCACTATACGAGCATTTATATAGATGCATGGAATCAGGAATACCTGACAGGACTAAATCATCCTCCACAAGGAAGAGTAAACCTCTCTTGTGGACATCTGCAATAAATAAACTCAATAACAATTGGAAGCAATGAACAAGCAAATAAGAGCACTAGTAAAATCCTCCAAAGCAAACTTAGAGTCCAAATTGGACATATCTACTAGAGACAATCATAAGGCCTTCTTCACATATGTCCGCAGCCTCAAAGGAAGCACCCAGATCTGTTCAGAACTGGTGGTCCAGGACACCACATATAAAAATGCAGTAGATATAGAAAACTTGCTGGCTGACAGATTCATTGAAAACTTCACCCCTCTGTCCTCCATAAGTAAATCAGAACATCCCCAGTACCTGCCCCCTTCCCCTAATATCTAGGGAACAGGTCATCACTGCTCGCTCAAAGACGAAAAAGACAGCCTCCATGGGACCCGATAACATACCAGGATGCATCCTAAATGAACTCAGACAGGAACTTGCAGCACCATTAGGCGCCCTATTCAACCAAAGCCTGAGTACCGGCTTCATCCCAGCTGAGTAGAGGACAGCCACTGTCATCCCTTTACACAAAGGTGGAGCATCCACAGAGCCAGGAAATTATAGACCCATCAGCCTAGCTGGCCTGATCTGCAAGGCCCTGGAACAGATTATCATGAGCCTCATTAACAAGGACATTGGCAACCTCCCAACACTTGATCCCACACAGTTTGGCTTCGTCAAGGGGAGGTCATGTTTGTTAGATTTGGTCAACTTCTTTGTGACAGTCACCAAAGCCATGGACGAGGAGAAAACAGTCCATACCACCTACCTTGACCTGGCCAAAGCCTTTGACATTATTCTCCCCTCAGGCATAACAGATAAACTATCTCAACTAGGCATTATTCTGTATGTTACCAGATGGGTAGCAAACTGGCTCACTGATAGAATGCACCTAGTCAAAATAGAGGAAGTCAGCTCAAGCAGTAGACCCGTAACAAGTAGCGTACCTCAGGGTTCAGTCTTGGGGCCTCTGTTATTTGGGATATACTTTTCTGAGGTGCAGGCCAAAACCCATGGGCTATGGCTGACCAAGCTTGCAGATGACTGCAAGGTGGGTGCTGTCATCAATTCCCTTCGTGATGTAGACATCCTCCAAGAGAGTCTCACTCAGACAAATGACTGGTGCCTGAAACATGGCCTCAAGCTGAATACCAAAAAATGCATCATCATTCCCCTTTGTGGAGAGTGATGTCCCCACAAATTATCACATTAATAACAATGTTCAAAGCACGCAATCAGTCGTGAGGGATTTGGGCACCTAGATTGATAGTAGCAACCTGACTTTTGACCACCATATTGCTTCCGTTGTACAGAAAGTCTTCTACATGGCCTACCTCTTAAGTAAGGGTATCTCGTCCAGGGAAAAGGAGGTCATAACATCCCTGTATTCTTCCCTTATAATGCTTATTATTGAGTACAACGCCCCTTTCAGCATGTACCTCGCAAAGCACATGCAGAAGCTGGAGAGACCACAGAGGTTCCTCACCAGGAGAATCCAGGGCCTCAAACATCTACCATACACAGATAGGCTAAAAGCCCTATCCCTCTACTCAGTTTCATACATACTCTTCAGAGGTGACCTCTGTCTGGCATACAAGGCAATCACAAACCCCATCTTGATGGGACTGCTGCATATCCGCAAGTCAAGCTCCACTCGAGTAACTTGCACGTGTGGCCTCAACCTGGTCTTTGACATCAACAGGACTTGTTGATGGGACAGATTTGTGTCCCAGAGACTCCCGCATCTATGGAGTAGACTCCCTCTTCATGTCAAGCCAAGTACCTCTTTACTCCTTTTTAAGCACAACCTGGATAACTGGATGGGAAACAGAAAATATACCCCTGGGATTCTACCCATGTCCGTGCTGGACAGGGGCATCAGGAGCTGACTTGTCCAAACATGGGCTAAACTCTTGGCTAGGCTTATAAGGGCCTCAGGGCCAATAGCCTAGTAATCTCCTATGATCCTATTATTTCTTAACTCATCCAGTAAAACAACTGCAGGTTCTTTTTTCTCAAAAAATAACTTTATATCTATTAAAACTCTACTAATGTCATACTTTCTATTAGGGATAAAATTCAATCCTTTAATAAATAAGTTAAAATGTGCTTCATTTTTATCTAAATTACTATAATTAAATGTATTAATTTTTTTATATGTATATTTACACCAGTATTGCATGATGTGTACTCCTAAATAGTCTACAGGGGTCTCAGTTGGGGTATACTGACTGTTCCTCAATATCTCCCCCCCTCTCATGGTCGGTCCTCTCCCCGTTTTGTAATAGTGTATTGGTGTTTTGTTTCTCAACCTTTCAGATCTCCTTGGGTGGAGGGGGGGACCCTAAAGGGTCTTCTAGATCGTAATTGTCCATGGTTTGGGGTCCATTTTGTAAATACCCTTGTCTTCTAGGTGTACTGTATGAATTATAATCCCCTCACCTTATCCACACCGTTCATGTACTTGTTGTTACCATTCTCACCTTTTGGTTTAGGGTAGCAACAATTCTCCAGGTATTCCATCCTGTCTTTTTCTAGTTTTTTATTCTTTCTCTTAAGAATTACGGCACATTTATCATCCACTTTTTGTCTAATGTCAAAGTATTTCTTCTTTTCCTCCTCAATAGTGAACATGAGGTCGGAGATAACAATATTGTTAATAGATTCAATTTGCTTATATAAGACCTCCATATTCCTCTGATTCTGTTTAATTATAGCCCTCATAATTTCAAATCCACAATTTTTTTAACAAGTCCCTGTGAAAATAACTATTTTCAATTACATTATTAGGATACTTAAACAGTCGGAGTTCCTTGGGTACAATATTTCTCCTAATGCATTCTTTAAGATAATCATTATCAAGTCCCAAGGACTTGAATTTCAGGATGCAGTCATGTAATTTATTAATACTGTCATTATATGTATCCATACAGAACTCATCTTTGGTACTACCACCGCCTTCAGAGAAAGAATACTTGTTCATAAGCCAGGCCCATAAACAATGTGTTTTGTCTCTAAAGTTTATATTATTATTGTTAGGGGGCACTGGTAAAGTAAGACAGCCACCGTTATGTAATGTCCGTTGTTCCTTAGGTACTATAAAGTGAGCTGCTGCATTCATGTCTGCTACACCAGTCTGAGTCAGTCCAATGTTTGGAAAGCTAGTACAGCCCAAGGAACTTCTTCCATTACCCAGTTCTTGCATGCCTTCATGATCAAAACGTATCACTTTCAGTTCTAGGTCCATCAATAAATGTCTCACTTCCTGATTGCCAGGAATCACATAGTCCAGACTACAAGTCCCAGAAAGCCTTGCACAAGTCTGTGTGAGTAATCCCACCAGCTGTCTGAGCTGTCCAATCGCTTTACGAAACTCATCCATACCTTGCTCCTTTTGAGTTTCCCTGATTGGGAAACTATTCTGACCCACCAGTTCCTCCATAAATAGATCAACCAAAACTCAAGAAGAAACAAAAGGATCAATATGCCCAAGGACTAAAACCAGTAGCAACCACTAAAACTGTAAAAAAACAGGGGACTTGGAGGCACCACATAAATGGAGACACCACGGCCAAAGCTATAAAATTATAAAAACAACCCTTTATCAATGTTTAATGAAATCACATCATTTCCATCCTCTAAACACCAGGACTTCATCAGATATAATGCCATTGCAAATTCTGTTCTTAAATACCCTAATCCCATCAAGAGGGATCAAGAGATGTTTTATAATTCACTTAGTATTTTTTGTATGAGTATGTGCTTCCTTTATCTCCATTCGATAGCTTGAGAATTAATTTTAAGATTAATTAATTGTTTTATTGGATTGTTTTTATTTGGTGATGGTATATTTTAAAAGGGAAAATTACCAGCATATTCAATAACATCTGTGATGGTTGCATTACCCAAGGAGGGTAAATACCCTTCAGATCCAGCTTCATATAAACCCATTTTAATTTTAAACCATGCTTATAAAATATTTATTATATAGTAGCTAACAAAATGGCAAAGGTGTTATCAAAATGAATAGATATGAATCGGTGTGTTTTTGTGAAGGGGTTGAAAACAGTTGACAACATTGACAGAGCAATGATGATCCAGTGGGAAGCATAATGTACAAAAATGTTACCATTGTTGGTGTATCTTGATGCAGAGAAGACATTCAGTAGATGTGATTTTATGAGTAGGGCAGTTGTAGCATTTGCATTCTCTGATAGAATAATAGTGTTAGTTAAGAAGATATATGAAGGGTCAGAAGCAATAATTAAGGTAAGGGATCTTCCTCAACAAGCTTCTTTGAACAGAGGAACCAGGCGGGAATTTCTTTTTCCCCCCTCTGTTATTTGGTTTATATTTATAGCAATGGGAAGTTAAATAAGGGACTGACAAATTCAAGGCTATAACTGTTATGGTAATCAATTTAGCTTTATTCACAGACGATATTATGTTTGTACTTGATAAATCCAGAAAAGGATATTTTGGTGTTGGGAATTTTTTGAAACAGTTTCAAGTCTTTTCGGGATATAAAGTAAATGAATATAAAACAAGGGCTATAGCAGTAAACTGTATACCTACACAAGAGTTGGTTCAACAACACCCATAATTATGAGGCCATGATAAGATGAAGTATTTAGGTATATGGATTAAAAGGATTCTGTTGTGGCAGCTGAGATATGTGAGAAGAGACTAAAATGATAATACAAAAATAAGAAGTTGGAAGTCCTTGATTATGTATATGGGTAGTAATATACAAGAAATGATCATTTTAGTTTTGTATACAGGTCAAGTGTATTTTTCTCAACTTCCGAAAGAGTTGTGAACTGTAATTAATGAGCAGTAAACTGTGTACCTACACAAGAGTTGGTTCAACAACACCCATAATTATGAGGCCATGATAAGATGAAGTATTTAGGTATATGGATTAAAAGGATTCTGTTGTGGCAGCTGAGATATGTGAGAAGAGACTAAAATGATAATACAAAAATAAGAAGTTGGAAGTTATTGATTAAGTATATGGGTAGTAATATACAAGAAATGATCCTTTTAGTTTTGTATACAGGTCAAGTGTATTTTTCTCAACTTCAGAAAGAGTTGTGAACTGTAATTAATAAAGAGTTGAAGGAATTAATTTGGAAGGGAAGGGGAAAGTTTTAAGTGGAAAAGTTCTCCCCATAGAGCAAGGTGGTTTAGTAATATCTGATTTGACGGAATACTTTGGAGCTCCACAGTTAAGTTTGATATACATAACCCAAGCAGCAAGTTATAAATCAAATTGGAAGGTGATAATGATGACGAAATAGGTAAAAGTTCAAGAATTAAGGAAAGAGTAGGATTTTGCATGCAGGTGCTTAAAGGAGAGTAACAACAACCATACAGAATATTATCTTTATGAAGCAGCAGAAACAATTCTAAGAACTAAGCCAGTATGGAATTGAGAAAGGAGATTTTATCAAAAGAGATGACTACAAGTAAGATTATAGAAAATATGCAAATGGGGCTGGAATTTACTGAGAAAATTAGAAAATTAATCCAGGTATTGGGAGCAAATAACTGTAGAGTGATAAATAGAAGTTTGGACTGCAGGTTAGGGACTGCCTTCTCTAGTAGAGTCTCTAAATGAGTCTAGAAAATAAGTTGCTGTCAAAAAGGGGTAATGAATAGGACATAAAATATTGTATCCTAACTATAAGAATCAATAAGAGACGGTTAAAGAGTGGGAAGTGAAAGAATGCAAAGACAATATACAAAAGAACAGTGGGAGGATATCTTTATACCTCCCAAATATGCAGCAAAGTTCAGAAGGTTTAGGATTTTTGTGTGGAAGTGTTTGCATAGGTATTTTTATCCACAAGCAAACTTCAAAGAATTTTTCCTCAGGTAGATAGCAAATGCTGGAGGTGTGATGGGAAAACAGAAGCAACTGGGAACATGTTTTTTTGAAGGGTGCAAGGAGTTAGCAGATTCTAAACATTTCTGAAGAATACTTTGCCAGAATGATGAGGGAGCAAATGGATATTAGTAAGACAATTCTTGTTTTTGAGCTGGGGTGGTGGATTTAAATTGTGCAGGCATAGTAAGACCTTACTAAATGTATGTTGAATGCTAATAGAGCAATTACTAGAAAATGGAAATCAAAATCCAAACCAGCCGTTATTAAAGTACTGAATATTGTAAACAGGATTAAAGAACTAAGTATAAGATGTTTAAAAAAGGAGGAGGAAGGAAATGACATATAAATAAATAGAATTTGTGAGAACAATGCATGCAAAATAATGTTAGTGAGAAGTGATAAAGTTTAAGGGATGAAAGGAACTGAACTATTTATGTAATGTTGGAGTGAATGTTAATTGTTAAAAATAAAACATGTATAATGCCTGAAAAAAATGAAAATCATTTACTATTATATATTTTCTTTTCTGTTAATGCATGTGTACCTGTGTCATTTGTTTAAAATATGAAAATTTAGTAAAGCGTTAAAAAGGTGGCATAACAAATTACTTGTTAGACAGTTAGTGTAGCATTAGATCCATGTTACAAACAAGGAGTTTTATCATGGTTCCATTACTAGCCAACATGAAGTATACACCCTCCTTCACTTTGTAACTGTACAGTCATGGCCCATGAGTAATACCCATTCTCAAAGGAGACAGTCAAGCTACGATGTTGTACCTGTGATATTGTGAGGTATTGCCAGGTATGCCAGAAGAAGTAGGTCAGTGGATATATAACATATGCCAGCATAGCTAGCTGGAGCTTTGCAAAGAATTATATGTCATCTGTATATCAAACTGATTTGGACAGGTGCTTGTGTTGAAAATGTACCAATAGTGCATCCTGCTGGACAGAAAAGAAATACACATGTATGTCAGACTGTATTGTAACTGTTAAATGAATATATTGTAACAGAGGATACTAGAAGAGAAGGGTTTAACCTCATTCCAGCTAACTTTGAAAAATAGTCTGAATTTGAATTACCTGATTTAGACTATAAAGATTGTATCTTACAGTTCTCATTGCAGCCAGAGACAACTTCGGACTAGGAATCCTACAATATTGTCTTTAGGGATGAATTAATTGCTACCCTGGAAGGGTGGAAGTTTTGCAATGGTTTTATAGCTTCCAGATGCTATAACACATCTTAGCAAAGCTGTGTGTGTGTATGTGTGTGTGTGTGTGTGTGTGTGTGTGTGTGTGTGTGTGTGTGTGTGTGTGTGTTTGTGTATGATAACACACATATGTGCTAGATTCTGGTTCAGTTTCTAGTAAAGGGGTAGTGTGGGAACTAGAGTCAGATGACCAGATGTGATGTCATTCTATAGCAGCACTGAAATTATATTAGATATGATTGAGAGATATGATAGTGACACTCAGCAATCTGTTTGTGAAACCTGCCAAAGAAGGACCCCTCGCCCACTTCATCTTGTATTGCTTTAGTAAGTGATCTAGGGGACAGTAATTCTTTAGATCAGTTAGGAAAATATAGTAAGATTAATTAAGGACTGTTTTTTTCTGTATCTGTTTGAATCTATCCATTGGTGTTATTTTTAACATTTCCTATGACTAAAACTCTGGTGTTTATTGTAAATAGATATTTAGTATTTTCATGTTCTTTTATTATTTATTATTAAATTTAAACTTTTCATTGTGGCTGGTCTTTCAGAGAATGCTTTAATATTTGACAGTACTTACATTTATTTGGTGACACTGTGGCCACTCCTGCTTGCTGTATTTGTCAAACACTACCATTTGTATTAGTATTAATTTTATTAAATATAATTGGGTACCCTAGTAAGAGCCTTAGAGTAGCTGGCTTTGGAGTGTTCTGGTGGCAGTATCTACGTTATAGTCTGGGCAGAGGGGTCATAGCTGGTAAATCTGTTCCAGCCTTTCCCCAGGTATGTTTGTGTGCATGTGAAAATCAAATCTCAAAGAGTGTGTGTGTTAGCTACTTGGAGCAGGGACACACAGCACTGGTTTCACATTGAGGGTGGTGGAGGACGTGGCTTGGAATACTCAGGCGAGGACTCAACTCTACAGCTGTGGTCAGTGTGGAGTCTTATTTCGGGCCTGGTGAGAGGGAGGGAAAGCCAGCCCCAGGATGGGGGTGTGTTCCCTTTGTGCTCTTGATGGAAATTGTGCTTAGTGCAGAGAGCTCCATCTGGAAATACTGTGGGTATCTATTTTTGTTCTAAGTGAATGTCCCCTCACTGGTGTCTGTGGTGAGGATTGACACTCCTGGATCAATGGCCCAGAAGAGGGACATCACAGTACGACTGATGTTTACTGGACTACTGTGCAGCATGCATATCTTTGCTTTGCAGCAGGTAGAAGAGGTACCTGTCTCACCTTTGGGAAAGAAGGTCCTGTTATGAATCAACACTGAGTGAAACTACAACCAGATAAAGCAAACCAGTCAAAGCTTCATTTGATCAGATAAAAAAATTATAAAATAAGGACTTCCCTTGCACCACTCACGTGGGGGGCTTGCCACTCATCTCACTTATATATACTAATCCCATGGCCACCCAGCTTCATAGAAAATTGAGTAGCCTAAAAACTTTGAATCCCTGCTAGCACAGCAATAGAAACCCCACCAGCAGTGAATCTCAGTGGAGAGCACCAATAAGTGAGTGGCAGCTCATGGAACTGCACTTGATAAGTAGCAGCCTCAACAACTTTACACTTAGGCAAGGGTAGACAACCCACAGAGGACTGTTAAATGGCATGGATGTGAAGGCTGATGGAAGCAAATGGTGCAATGGATGAGGTAAGTGACTAGCTATGACCTTTACTCCTGAGTCCACTGCTAGACTGATCCTGGCACTTGTACAGATGCCAGCTAACAGCCTGTGTGAGTTGATGTTGTAGGACATTCATAATCAGCTGACAGATGTAAATTGTTGACAGCTTAAGTTGCCACAAAGCACATGTTGTGTCTCACTGTACTTTGTGTATGCAGCATATATGGCTGTTTATATAAATTGTTCACAAGACGCACATTTCATTTTTTTCATCAAGCCTTATCTTCACCACCATGTTAAACTGTGAGGCACAAACACAAATGGTTGTTGCATGTGTTTTTCACAAAGTGTAAATTGTATTTTTTGATACTGAACCTTCAGTTCACCACCATTGCAAATTGCATTTTGACTATCGTGGTGCAACATGCTTCACACTGGCAGGGATGTAGGACTCTAACTCACTGAAGGTGCACAGCAGATTCCCTTAGCTATTATGTTAGAAGCTCTATGTGTGGCTGTGCACTGAAACACTATCCTGGAAAAATTCACGACTGCTTGGACCAGTGTCATGTCAGAAAGATCTTGTATATTGAGTCATTCTCACTGGAAAGAAGATGCATTACTGCTGTTTCTCGCCTTGTATTGCCATTTTTTTGCAGTTGTCTTCTTTGCATATGTTGGCTTGTCTATTGCACTTGTATATGAATATGATTTGTTGCAGTCAAGATTTTGTTTCTTGTGCTGCAAAGCCTTTTTTGGTCTATAAATATGGACATGTAGGGGTTCCTGTTGAAAATGCAAGGACTACAGCTGTGATTTTCAGAAGAGAGTCTAACAGTGGGAAAAGGAAAATATACACATTCCCCGGGATTCATGAAGCTTGTGCCAGGTGTAGGCGTAGCATTGGCATTCCAACACCAAATATGACCGGCGAGCAATCCAGGTACGAGCTGTTTCCAGATGCACTACCTGTGTACGCTACGCCCGCACAGCTCCTGGCCCCTGTATGCTAATTACCCCATTTGCAACTGTGTAGCATGCAAATGAAGGTAGCAGGCGAAGTGTAAGCATGCAGAAATGTAAACCGTAAAAAAACGGTTTACATTTTTGCAAACATAAAATTGGAGCCTTGACAGCCGACCAAACATATGTATTATATTGTTAATATATGCCAATGCTAAATATATAGCCATTGGCATAAAAAATCATGTACAAAATATAAAAATAACATTTAATTTTTTTTCTCACTATCGCGAAGTTTAAGCGCAGGGCAGCGGCGCACAAACGAGATCACAAGGAAAATAGAAAAATATAGCATAAAACTGCAATGTAACACATATCATGATTTCCCCATAATAGTCAATGGCAGGCATGTTACACCAGACTGTGGTGCAAGGGTTGCTAAGGGGCTGTGACAGAATTTTGTGTGGTAGCTAGGAATTAGTAGGCAATTGCATGCAAATGACAGGAGTAATAGTGAATCACAGATTCCCTGCTGGTGTAAGGATGCACCTCACAGCGTAGCATTATAACACCAAGGTGCGCCCTTGAGATAAAAATGACATCAAGAGAGGAGTGTTTCACCTTTGCTGTAAGCACATTGGAGCATTGCTAATCTGGTTTGCCATAGCTAAGCAAAGCTGCAGGAAAGGTGTGTGTTGAACTGGCTATAGCTTTGCTTAGCTGAGAGCACACAAGGTAACCGAGTATGCATCTGAACGTAGATTAAAACAAGCTTAAACTCGGTAAATGGGTTTGCACGACATGCACTGGAGCTGAAGCAGGAAGGATATAGGAAAAAAATAAGGAAATGCTGCAGCAGGGAAATTAGAGTACAAATGACTAATTAACACCTAGGAACCTACAGTGGGTCATTGACAACAGCTAACAAGGCTGCAAGCAGCTACCTGCAGAACAGGAAAGGGGAGGGGCTGTACTGCAAAGAAAACAGTAAAGTGTCACAGCAGAACAAAGCAAAACTGACTTATATCAGCTACAAGACACATTTTGCAATACATGACTGGGTAAGGAAAGTACAAAACAAGAAAGTTGGCAGGTGGATGCATGCCTGACAATGGGAGGGGATCCAGGTTTAAAAGTGAATTAAAGGGCAACAGATTAATCAAGGCAGGCAAGCATAACGCCATACTACAGGACCCACACTTGCAGTACGCACTGTAAAATCCATAATTAAGATACCCTGCAGCTGGAATTGCTCATACATAGCCAATGACATCAGCAGCATCCATAGCACAATAGTATAAAGTCGGAAAGCACCTCACACACACTTGTGTATTCCCATACACTCTGCACCAGTGGTGTATACATACGGGGAACTTTTAATATGTACATGTTGGGGGCTGCCATAGCTTTGATCCACCAGCATGCGTTGGAGACTGAAGGTGGTGTGGAGGATGATGCTGACTACCACCTCAGGCACCGGAGGAGAAGAGTGTTCAGACCCAGGGTAACCTACCACGGGCTTCATGATCTGGAGAAAGTAGAGAGTTACAGGGTGGACAGGGACACCCTACAGCAACTTGTGGAGCTGTGCCGGCCACTCCTCAGAGGCAGAACAAACAGAAGGGAACCCATCCCAGTGGTACGAAGGTATGTGTAAGCCTGAGAATACTAGCCACATGTACCTTTCAAATGTCAACTGGGGATATCATGGGGATCTCACAGGCATCAGCATCCGGGGTACTTCACCAGTTCCTGGATGCCATGTTACCACATGCCAATGAGCACATATACTTCCCCTGAATGCAGGAGGAGTTGGTCAGCAATATGCGCCTCTTCCACCGTGTGGCAGAATACCCGAAGGTACTGGGTGCAATAGGTTCATAGGTTCATACTAGGCTATCTGCCCTAGGGCATTTATAAGCCTAGCCAGAGTGTGTTTGGCTTTCGCCACCCATTTTAAATGAATTTTGCTATGCCCTTTTTCGAGGTTAGTATACTGTGCCTCTGTCTAACAGTGACACAGAAGTGATATCCAGGGTAAACCTACGATCTCCCATCCACTCATCAAGATTCCTCTTGAAGAGAGTCAATGAGGGACTCTGCCTAACCTGGACTGGGATTTTATTCCAGAGTGAAGGGAGCCTCTGGGTTATGAATCTGTCCCTCCAGCATGTCCTATTTATTTCGGTACTGAGGTTCAAGTCTCTCGAGCGCGTAGCTCGATGGGATTTGGATTTTCTGAGGTGCAGCATGTCCATTAATTCCGGGTTGGACATGGCTTTATACGTCAGGCACAGATCGCCTCTGAGCAGGCGGTATGCCACTGAGTAGAGCTGGAGTTTCTTTAACCGGGCAGCATATGGCATCTGTTTGAGCCCTTTGATCCTCTTGGTGAGGTACTTTTGGGGTCTTTCCAGGTGCTGCAGGTGTCTGGTAAGGTACATCCCAAAAGGGGCATTGTACTCAATTATGGGCCTGATGAGGGATGAGTAAAGAGGTGGGCTATATAAAATGATTTTCTAACTACTTTGGTCACGTGGTTTCCAAATGAGAGATTGCTATCAACTTGGGTTCCCAGGTCCCTAATTACTTCTTCCGTACTTAATGGATTACCACCTATGTGGTAATTTGTGGGCACTTTGTTTTTGCCAAAGGGGATGACTATACACTTTTTGGCGTTTAGCTTAAGGCCATGGGTCTGACACCAGTTGTCTGTTTCTATGAGGCCCTTTTGTAGGATGCTTGTGTCGGCTGGAGAGTCGATTATGGTGCCTAGTTTGCAGTCATCTGCGAACTTGGTCAGCCACAGTCCTTCCATGTTGGCCTGTACCTCCGAGAAATATATACCGAACAAGAGAGGTCCCAGGACTGAGCCTTGTGGGATGCCACTTGTAACTGGTTTGGAGTCTGACATGGCTCCAGCAATTCTAACCATGTGGGTTCTGTCCTTGAGCCAGTTTGCAACCCATCTAGTGACATAGGGGTTTATATTTAAGCTGGTGAGCTTATCTATAATGCCCGAGTGGGTATTGTATCGAAGGCTTTTGCGAGGTCCAGGTAGGCTGTGTGGACCACCTTCCCCTCGTCAATGGCCTTGGTGACTGTTTCAAAGAAATCGACCAGGTTTAAGAGGCAGGATCTGCCCTTAGCAAAGCCGAACTGGGTAGGATCCAGTGTCTGTAGGTCCTCAATATCTTTATTTATGAGGTCCATGATGATCCTTTCCATAGCTTTGCAGACCAAGATAGTCAGGCTTATGGGGCGATAGTTTCCAGGATCCGTTGAGGCACCACCTTTGTGGAGAGGGACCACTGTTGCTGTACGCCACTCTTTGGGTACATATCCTGTAGTAAGGCTGAGATTGAACAGTAGTTTTATGTTTGGGTTTAGCTCTTCTTGGAGTTAATGTAGGAAGCAGTCCAGGACACCGTCTGTTCCCATTGATGCTGTGTTTTTTGCTTTGGATAGGGCTGCTCTTACCTGAGCATCTGAGATGTCAGGAGGCAGTACTCTGCTGGGATAGATATTTGCCCTTTTGGTGGAGAGGGGGGGGAGAAGTTTGCGCTGAACCTGTCAGCTAGGATGTTGGCAATGTCTGTGGGTTCAGTGTATTTTTTGTCATTTTGGACTAATTCTGAGCATACTTGGGAATTCCCACCCAGGTTCCTAACACAACTAAAGAAAGCCTTGTGATTATCCTTAGTGTCCTGTGCAATTTTTCTCTCGAAGCTGGCCTTAGACGATTTATGAGTGCCCTTAGTTTTTTGCTAATACTGATCAGAGATGCCTTCCCTTTTTGGGATTTTGCTCTATCATGTAGTAGCTTCCTCCTTCTATTGTATAGTTTGTTTATGGCTGGGGTCCACCAGACAGGACGCCTGCCTTTGGAGGATTGGGTCTTGGTTTTATTTGGGATTGCATGATCAATGCATTCCTGAAGGTGTTCATAGAATGCATTTATAAAGGATTCTGCGGTCTGGGCCGTATTTTCCACAGGCCCGGGGGCTTTGAAGGATTCCACCTCAGTTTTGAGGAGTGTGAAATTTACTTTAGAGAAGTTTTTCACTGTGGTTTTCTGGGCAGGGAGTGGGGTCGGGATGTGAATATCCAGTGAGATTAGTTTATGGTCTGATCTCAGGAAGGCCGAGTGGTGTTCCTAGGTTTGGGAGGGTGGTCTGTAGCAGGCTATAAACTGGAAGGCAGTTTTACCCACTGTTAGTCGCACATGGATAGTCTCTGATGCTTCGTGCTGTGCCACCAACCTGGAGGTGTGGGTATCTTTGACGAATATTGATACTCCCCCTCCTTTTGTGGTTAGGTCCAAGTTTTGGGGCCGAAAAGCATGGTATGAGGTATAACCTGGTAGTGCTGGGGTGCTCTCAGGAGCCTTGAACCAGGTTTCTGTTACTGCACAGATATCAATGTTCTCCATGCTAAGGAGAGTTTCGAGTGTGTGCATCTTGAGGTTTAGACTTCTGGCTTTGAGTAGCAATTCTCTTAGATTCTTATCCCTTGTGATACCTATGGAGGTGGGTTTGTCTTTTGAGCCTTACCTAAAAAAGGCACTATGGGGGTGGCAAGAGCCTTTCCAATATCCGAAAGCCCAGGGTTGACAGGTGCAAGCCGTCCCTAGCGAAGCATCGTGGCTTGTCGAGCATGTCATCCCAGGCTGACAGGCATTGGATCCCCTTTGAATGACACCAATACTTAAGCCAATTGTTGAAATTGATCATCTTATCTTCATATTGTGGCATCATTCTTGGTGAGGGTAAGATGCTACTCAAGGTCAGGGTCATACCGGCCTGGGCTACATGCTCAGAGAGCTCCTCTATGTCTCTTTTCATGTAGTCCAGGGAGGTACGTCTCAGGTCATTCACACCAGCATGGACAATGACTGAGTCATATTTGTACTTGCCTTGGAGTGACCTGAGTGCTTGTGTTTTGTGGCGGATCCTAGCGCCCAGCAGGCAGCTCACCGTGACCTTCTCCTTGTTCAGCCTGGTGAGCAGGACGTCAATGTGCCTGACGATAGTCACCTATTACAAGTGTATCAGGTGTGTTGTGTAGCCTTTAGGGCTGTGACTGTTCGGCACACTGGCTTTGTGAGCTATGTGTTGCACGTGTTTTGTTTTGAGGTAGCGGTTGCTTGGGTGTCTGCTTTGAAGGTCTCTGCTGCTTAGGCAGATTTTTATTTAGAGCCTCCGAGTATGTTTTTGTGTGTTTATGTGTTTGGTTTGCTGTCGTGGTAGGTTTATGTGAGACTGGAATTTTAGTGAGTGTTGTTTCCTTCTCCTCCTGACTGGTTACGCCAGTACTGAGTTGAGACAGCTTAGCCTCCAGTTTGGCTATGTGGTTGCATCTCTCACATTTGTTGGGAGGAGGAGAGGGTTGTCTGTGTACATGAGGCAGTTGTAACATTGCCTCAAGATTCCCAGATTCACCAGCTGGACCAGAGTGGAGATTGACAACTGACCTTTGGACATGCTAGAATAGTATTGGGAATTCCTTTATAATTGAAAAAAAGGGCCAATGGGAAACAAGGTACTCAAGGGGAGTTTGTGAGGGTGTAGTGCATTTCATTTTTTAGTGCTGACTTATATAAGTGCTTTAGTGAGCAAGTGCCAGGCTTTAGAGTAGGAATAGGGTGTTTATTATGAGAACTAAATCAGTTCTAAGGGAAAAAGTGAAGAGCAGACTTTGTGGAGCCGAGAATGGTTTAAACCCAATTAAGCGGAGCTGCCCGATGCTGCGCTATGTGCAAAATCGCGCAAAGCCACGCCAAAGCAGGTTTTATACAGGGGGACTTGAAAGAGCTAGAAATTGGCCCAAAACAGCCAATAGACTACCAGATTCTTGTGCTGGGAACACTCCTCCAGGGATAGATAGGCTGCTGTAAGCTCCCCACTTCCACTGGTGAACAAAGAAGCCTCCCTTTATCCAAGAAAGGAAATGGGCAACACAGGAACTTTCCAAAAGTCCAGAATACAGCAAAGCAATAGACTGTACGCACATATACATCAAGTCACCACCCGGTGAGCAGGGTAGGCACTACATGAACCGCAAGGGATACCCCTCCATCAACTGCCAGGTCATGTGCAATGCCCAGGGCATTATCATGGATGTGTGTGCTGTCAGCCCTGGAAGCTATCACGACTCCCACATCTGGCATGCCTCACAGCTGTATCAGGTATTTGCCAGGGGGGACATCCCACATGACCACCTGATGGGGGATGCTAGCTATGCACTGGAACCGTGGATGATGACTCCCGTCAGAAATGCACACACACCCATGGAAGAACGCCATAATGAGGCACACACACAAACCAGAATCATCATAGAGTGTGTGTTTGGGATGCTTAAATCATGGTTCCATTGCTTGGACATATCTGTTGGAGCCTTGCAGTACTCTCCAGGCACGTGTGCCCACATCTTCATAGGATGTGCCATGCTACACAGTATGATCCTGCGGAAACAGCTGCAGCAGGGACAGAAAGGTGAAGGCTGTCACAGCTCACCACCATTGTCAAGGGCCCCACAGGCACAGAGGTACTCAGACCACGAACACCCTGAGCCAGCCCCAGTAGGCAGACAGAGGCGTGCCCAGTATGCCCATGCCTTGGCAAGGAGGGAACATATATCACAGACACTGACAGTGTAGGCACCTTGGGACTGACACCTTTCTCCACCTGCACACACAGTAAAAATGGATGGCACACACACAAGACTACCTGTAAATAGTCATGTATAGGCAGTCTACTGTGTGCATCCAACATAGGCAGCCCTCAACTATTGCACACACAACTGCTATTAGCACAAGGTAAGTCAACACCTGAAGAGTAAATTAAGCTATCAGCATGTGCTGATACTGTATGCATAGGTTCATAGGTAGGTACTTGGCTAACTGCCTGAGGGCATTCATAAGCCTAGCCAAAATGTGTCAGCTTTTGCCACCCCACTGATTAATTAACTGTCCCTCTGTGGAGCAGAGACAATGGTGGGATCCCTGGGGTGTATCTACTGTTCCCCATCCACTCTTCAAGGTTTCTCTTGAAGAGTGTTAGTGAGTGGCTCTGTATAATGTAATTAGGGATGTTGTTCCAAAGCATGGGGAGTTTCTGTGACAGGAATCTGTCCCTCCAGCATGTTCTAATTATTGTTGTGGCAAGGTTTAGCTCACTACAGTGTGTGGCTCACTGTGACATGGATTCCCATAGGTGGAGCATATTCATTAAGCCTGAGTTGGAAATGGCTTTCTTAGCCAGCAGAGATAATCTTTGAGTAAACAAGATGCCACTGAATAAAGCAGGAGTTTATTCAGTCTGGCTGCATAGGACATATATTTGAGGCCAGTAAACCTCTTTGCGAGTTACGTTCATGGACCTTCCAGCTGTCGGAAGTGTCTTCTGAGGTACATCCCAAATGGGTTATTATACTCTATGATGGGACTGATGAGTGACAAGTAAAGGGGCACTATGACGTCAGTATGTCTAGATGCGAACCCTTTAGTAATCAGATGGCCTACATAGAAGGATGTCCTAACTACTTTGGAGATATGATTTTCAAAGGAGAGATCACTATCTACCTTAATCCCCAGATCCCCTATTACCTCATCTGTATTAAGGTGGCTGCCACTTGTGTGTTAATATGTGGGTGTTTAGTTTTTCCCAAATGGAATGACCATGCAGCTTGAGGCCATGACTTTGACACCCTGTGTTAGTCTCTGTGAGGCCCTTTAAAGGATGTCTGTGTCAGCTGGACTGTCAATTATGGCTCCCAGTTTGCAGTCATTGCCAAACATGGTCTGCTGTAGTCCACCTGTGTTTGCCTGTACCTCTGAGAAGTATATGCTAAACAGTAGGGGTCCCAGGACTGAGTCCTGTGGGATACCAGTTGTGGCTGGTTAAGAGTTGGACCTGGATGCTGCTAGTCTTACCATGTGGGTTCTGTGTGTAAGCCTGTTGGCAACCGATCCTGTGATGTATGGGTTCATGTACCGGCTGGTGAGTTTATCAATTATACCTGAGTGGGAAATGGTGTCAAAAGCCTTGGCGAGGTCCAGGTAGTATGTGTGAACCACCTCTCCCCTCATCTAATGCCTTGGTGACTGTCTGTAAGACGTCAAACAGGTTCAGTAGGCATGACCTGCACTCAACCAAGCTGACCTGGGTTGGGTCAAGTGTTTGGAGGTTACAAATGTCTTTGTTAATGAGCGACATGAGGATGCGCTCCGTAGCTTTGCAGACCAGGCTAGTCAGGCTTATGGGGTGGTAGTTACCATGGTCAGTTGTGTTTCCACCTAGGTGGAGTGGAATAATCTTTGCTGTGCACCATTGTATGGGCATGTAGCCTGTGTAGATGCTGAGGTTAAAAAGCTTAATTAGGTGGGGGGTTAGTTCGTCTTGTAGTGTTTGCAAGACGCAGTCTGGAACACCATCTGCCTCCATTGAAGCTTTGTTTTGCCATTTGAGAGGGCTGTTTCCACCTGTGTCTCTGATGTCTGGGATACTGTACTTTTCGGGTATTGTTGTGGGCTCTTTAAGGGGGTGAAGTTTGCACCGAATGTATCTGCAAGGATGTTGGCGATATCAGTAGGTTCAGTATATTTTGTGCTATATTGCACCAGCACAGTGCAAATCTGTGTGTTACCACATAGAGCCTTGACATAGTCAAAGAAGGCTTTGTGGTTCTCTTTCGAATCCTTGCCTATTTTCCTGTTGACGTTAGCCCTGGATGATTTCATGAGGGACCTAAGTTTCTTACTAATACTGGTCACGAATGTCTGCCCTTCCTGGGATTTGCTGTTTTTCTGGACTACTGTCCTACTTCTGTTGTATAACCTGTTTATTGCAGGGGTCCACCAGACTGGTGTCCTTGTCTTGGAGGAGCGAGTCTTGGTTTACCAGTGATGGCATGATCCATACATCCTTGTAGTTGCTTATAGAATGCATTTGTAAATCTTTCTGTATCTTGAGCAGTGTTTTCCCTTAGTGTGGGGGCTGTAAAACCTCCCACCTCTGTCTTTAGTAGTGTGAAGTTAGCCGTAGGAAAGGTTTTCACTGTGGTTTCCTTGGGTGGGGGAAATGGTTGGGTGTGGAAATCATTAGTGAATAGTTCATGGTCAGATCTAACCAGTGACTGGTTTACCTCTGCTGTGGTGCACCTATCGCGCGTGTTGGTGATTACCACTTCTAGTATGTTTCCACCTCTGGTTAGCAAGTTTACCATCTGATACAGGGCATTTGAGGTAATAAATTCCAGGAAGCGCTTACTCAAGTAAGTTTCCCAGTGAATGGTAGGGTAGTTGAACTCGACCAATACCAGGGTGTTGGTAGGACTGTCATGTTTTCCACTGTCTCCAGGTAGGTGGAGTGGTGATCCTGGGTGATGAAGGGTGATCTGTAGCAGGCCACAGTTTGCATTGCAGTTGTGGCTGATGTTAGCTGCACATGGATGATCTCAGAGGTATCATGCTGCCCCACTAACCTGGAGGTGTAGGTATCCCTGATGAATATTGATACACCCCCTCCATGTCTGTGTCAGTCCATGTTCTGTGGCTGAAATGTGTGGTATGGGTTGTAGTCCGGTAGTGCTGGTGTGCTCTCAGGAGCCTTAAAACAGATTTCAGTTACCGAACAGATGTTGACGCTGACCATACCGAGGAGTGCTGTGAGTGCGTGCATTTTGTGATTACAACTCCTGGCGTTGAGTAGCATAACCCTCACTGATTTTGCTATTGTGCTGTTTACGGAGGTGGGATTCACCTGTGAGACTTGCCTAAAAACGGCACCATGGGGATGCCAGTAGCCTTGGCCAGTATTCGAAAGCCTAAGGCTGACACATGCAAGCTGGTATGGTATTGTTGCATGCATGTTTCCTATCTGTGCTTGTTTCCATGTTTCCTGTAGGTAACCTACTGGTAAGCAATAGAAAGCCTTAAACTGATACAAGTCTTCTAGCTTCCATGATAGGCTTTTGGAGTGATTAAGTATCAGTGTTTTGTATGTTCTTGCTGTACTTAACTGTTTTCTGACTACGTGGTGAGTTTTCACTGCATATTGTGATCTGAAAGTTCTGTTTATTCACATATTATTTCTGTGATGGCCTGCACTTTAGAGGTTCACAGAGAGGTAGTAGGCTATCTGCCTAAGGGCATTTAGAAGCATAGCTACAGTGTGTTAGCTTTCTTTGCACCATTGATGAAGTAACTGAGCCTCTGTCAAGCATAGCCAATGAAGTGATTCCAGGCAGAGTTGCCAGAAGCTGTTGAAGACTGGAGTGGCGGAGGTTGATAGGGGCACTTACTGATCTAAAAAGGGACATGTTAACATGAAAAATCAACGCCATTCAATTTCCCCAACAGGTCTTGCAGCTATAAAACTGGAGGGGCTCCCCCCCAGGCTGTATGATTCTGGGACACATGAACCCAGGGGTGTATATTCTGCTACCCATTCACACATCAAGGTTTCTCTTGAAGTGTGTCAGTGAGGGCTATGCCTAATGTAGTTAGGAATTTAATTTATAGTCTCTCATTTCATTTATGCTTTTTTATTTCAAGAGTAAGTGAAGCTCAGTGGGTTTGGGTGCCTCCACCCTTTGCTTAACCTAGCTTACACATATAAATCATCTAAATAGGAAATAGGCAGAAGCAGAGTTAATGTTAATAGTGTAATGGTTACAGCATTCACATAGTGTCTCTGCATTCCTGGTTCAAATCCCAATAAAGTCAGAGATGTTCATCATGTTAAAAATTATACCTTAACCACAGCTTGCATGTTTAGGTAGTATTCTTCAGTATAATAAACATTTGAAACACCCATGTGTGCCAGAGAGTAAAGTCAACAGAGATTGTAATGTTATGTAAGCACATAATGAGATGTTACTTCACTGAAATTTATATATCCTGAGTAGTTAGCAGATGTGACCGTGTTTGCGCACACAGGTTATACATTTTTAAATTTTGTTTAATCATGTTTAACTGCTGCTTTAATGTCACACAAACACTTTTAAACATGCTTACAACTGCTTAAATGAGCCTTATTCTGGAGGAAAAAACATTTTTAAAGCATCGCAGGTCTTGAACCCTGGTCCATGCACACCATAGTCATGGGACTTACCAGTAAGCCATCTGAGCTGTATACATGTTTCATGGTCTTTAGACTACACCTTTTACTATAGGCATTCCACAGTACTGACCACAAATGGGACAATCACTTTGTGTACATATGTACAGTACATTGTAATGTACTGTAGTTTGTGAATCAACATATACAAGTCTACATATGTATAACTGTTAAAAATTAATACTAAATATATATATATATATATATATATATATATATATATATGCATGTCAGTATATATATATATATATATATATATATATATATATATATATATATATATATATATATATATATATACAGTTAACATCTATAGCCATATATATAAACATCTATGAACACACTTTATGACACAGAAGCAATCCAAAGGAATTTAAGTGTACACAAAGCACATGCAGCTCTGGTATTATAACTATTAATATTAACTTAATTCACCATAGAAGGGATGGTTGTTGTGTATGTGGAGAGTGGGGTGGGGAGGAATGATGGGTAATGAAATTATGCATCAAGGAGAGCCTGGGTTGGATGTTCAATAAGTGAACTGGAGGGGTATACATGGAGTATGGGGACAATAAAAAAAGGACACAAAAGAAGAACCATTCTCATCCAAAATACACCCTGTCAGGTCACATTGCAACACTTAATTCCACAAACATATGAACATTAACATGTATCATACATATGTATACCAACTGACTGTCACATTTGTTTTCAGTAGTGAGGAATGCCCGTAGTAAAATATATATTCTAAACACCATAACATTTGTACATATCTCAAATGCCTTAGTGGTAAAGTCAGTGACTGTGGTGTTCATGGTCCCAGGTTCAAGCTGTGCAAGGGCTGTTAATTTATTTTGAGGGCCAGAATAAGGGATGTTGGATGCAGGTTGATAAGGCACTATTAAGCAGTTGTAAGCAGTTTTGAGCGGGTTTGCGCGATGGTAAGCGGCACTTAAACACGGTTAAAATAAGCGCTTCACAAATGTAACCTTTGCTTACCATCACGCAAACCACAGGTAAACTTGCTTACAACTGCTTAAATGTACGTTAATCACACTTTCCCTACCAGTGCCTGCTCTGAGAGGCAAAATAATAACCACTTCCT
>NC_056745.1:1188181915-1188209415 GCF_019279795.1 Protopterus annectens
CAAAAGCCTTCTCTCTCTGGAGCCGACCATTCCTGTTTCTTCGAGCGGTGTGTTCAGGTCTCCCGGGGAGGAGCCTTTGAGTGATGAGGAGTGTCCTGGCCTCTGAGCCTGGTCAACGGTCTATCCCTCTAGCTCCTCCCTCATCAGTGCCTGCAGAAGCCTCTTGCCAGCCTCTTGCTCTCAGGCCCAGGGATCCATCGCCCCAGGTTTCCCCACTGGGAATTTCCTCCTCTTCCGAGGTTTCTCCTGACCCTGCAGGTGAACCCCTCGAAGAGGGCGGTAAGAGGAAACACACAGACTCCCTGAGTCTACTACATCTGATACCGACTTAGATGAGTGGGAGGGTTCCCCACGGTGCCCCTCTGAGGATGTCTCATTTTCAGACATCCTTGAGCTCCTCAAACAGAGGGGAATTGGCCCTCCATTGACCCCTCCGAGGATGAGTCGGTATACCTGGAGGCTTTGGATCCCGACCCTCCACCTCCTGGGTGTCTCCGCCTTTCGACCCCCCCATGCAGGTAGTGGGTCGGATGGCGTGCTCCAGATTCTGTGGAACCTGTCCCCAGGAGACCATCCAAATTCATCACGGCCCCTTCGGACAAACAGTTCCTGTCCAAAGGTGTCTCTGTGGATGCTATGGTGGTGGCGGCGGCCACTAAGAAGGAACTGGCAGATCCTTCAGTACCTGTCCATCCTCCTAATAAGGATTCTAGGACCATGGACAGGTATGGAAAGCGGATGTTTTCTTCAGCTTACCTTTGCACGCGTTAAGCTGGATTACCTTTGTCACTTCACCAGGCTTCAGCGAGATATTCTCAAGGAACTGGGGGAAGTAGTCCAGGATCCTTCAGCTGCTGGGGCTCAGGAAAAGATTGCCTCTCAGCTAGCTATCCTGAATTCGATATCTAACTCCTCCATGCGGCTCATATCTTATGCAGCCGATGGAACGAGCAGGGCCGCAGGCACAGGTGTTGCTCTTAGACGCCAAGCCTGGATGCGGCTGTGTAATTTTGCGGACCCCTTTAAGGCGTCCTTCACCAACACCCCTTTTGACGGTTCGGCTTTGTTCGACCTCAGGTGAGATACTTTGACCAGATGTGAACAAGGCGGTAAAACTCTTTCTGCCGTTGGAGTCCAGTTTTCCACTCCTTCTAGACCATATCCCAAGGGTCAGAAGGGGAAGATGTGATTTCGTAAATCCCAAGTAGCTTCACAGGACACACGTGGTCAGTTTACCCTAGAGGCAGAGAGGGTAACAATAATAGACGCCGCCCTAGAGGCAGGGGGGGGTCCTCAGAACCAGGGCAACAGGGAGCCTCTTCCTGAGAAGCCCTTTCAGCATCCCTGAGGTGTTGCCCGACTGTCCACCCTTGGAGGCAGTCGGGGAAATTTCGCTGTACCCAGTAGCCTGGCAATCCCTATCACAAGAGAAGAGGGTACAGTCGATTATATCCGAGGGTTACAAAATCCCCTTCGAAAGGTTTCCAGTACCTCTACAATCCCTTCCAGACATCTCACCCGGTCAAAGGGATTTGGCAAAACAGGAAGTTTCAAAACTCCTGGGAAAAAGAGCCATCCAAACAGTGCCGGCAGACCAAGTAGGATCCGGCTTCTACTCAAGATTCTTTTGGTCCCCAAAAGGACGGAGATTGGAGACCAATACTAGACCTAAGCAGACTAAACAAGTCTGTCAAAAGGCAAGATTCGGATGGTCACGCTGCAATCCATTCTGCCCTTTCTGGGCAAGGACAACTGGATGTGCTCGATAGACCTTCAGGATGCGTACTATCACATAAAGATTCACAGACGCTCCAGAAGGTTTCTCCGCTTTGGCTGGGAGCCAGTCATTACCAATTCAGAGCACTGCCCTTTGGCCTCACTTCAGCCCCCAGAGTGTTCACCAAATGCATGGCGGTGGTCACAGCTCACCTGAGACGCCGAGGATTCCAAGTATTTCCTTATTTGGACGACTGGCTCCTCTCCGCCACCTCCAGGGATCAGCTTCTTGGTCCAGAGACTACACCTTACAGCTTTGCAAGAGTCTAGGAATTTCGTGAATTTCAAAAATCCTCTCTGCTGCCTTGCCAATCTATCACCTTTATAGGCGCAGAGTTAGATACCGTCAAAATGTTAGCCAGACTAACAAATCAAAGGATTCTGGACATCCAGAAATTTGTTCAGCTTCTGTTACAAAGCAACAAGGTCAAAGCCAGGTTTGTCTTGAAGGTTCTAGGCCTAATGGCTGCAGCCATTGTTCTTCTTCCACTAGCTCGCTTCCACATGCGTCTCCTGCAGTGGATGTTGTTCACGCAGTGGTCGTACCATCTGCCCATGAGACACGAGATCTTAGTGACACAGTCTTGCAGGGCTCATCTGATGGTGGGTATCTTCCTCTCTTCTTCAGCAGGGCCGACCATTTGTTCCCCCTCCTCCAGTTGCCACAGTCACCACGGATGCCTCTCTGATCGGGTGGGGGGGGCATTATCAGAGCAGGATGGTCCACGGACGTGCAACCCATAGAATACCACCTGCACATAAATGTCCTGGAGATGAGAGCAGTGCTTTTAACGTTGCAAGCCCTCGGCGACTTTCTTCCCACAGGGACTATTGCAGTACAGACGGACAACATGTCCGTGGTCTGGTACATCAACAAACAGGGCGGAACCAGGTCCTATCCCTTATGTCGAAGCTCTCAGACTTTGGCAATGGGCGATCTCTTCTCAGCGGTTTTCTGATAGCAACGCATCCCGGCAGGTTCATCCTCTTGGCGGACAGGCTAAGCAGATCTATTCTGATGCCTCACGAGTGGTCTCTCAATCAGTCTGTAGTGGATCAGATTTTTCTGAAGTGGGGCACCCCTTGTTGCGATCTTTTCGCTACCCTCAAAACAGCAAGTGCCCAGATTACTTCACACTATTTCCTCTTCCAGGCCAACCCTTGAGAGACTCTCTAACCCAGGATTGGCCTCGGACTTCTTTATGCTTTTCCTCCCTTTCCATTGATTCCACAAGTCATTCAGAAAGCCACCGCTTTGAGAGCCAAATTTATCCTCATTGCTCCATATTGGCCTCGACAAATTTGGTTTCCGTCTCTACATCATCACCTTCTGGTGCAGCCCTGGCATCTGGACCCAGTTCCAGATCTTTTGATCCACCAGTCGGGTCAGCAGCACCGGAGCCATTCATTCTCTCAACCTCACTGCTTGGTTGCTCCACTTCCTTCCCTAGCCAGGCTACCAATGATTTCTGACTCAGTCAGAGACATTTTAGTGTCTTCTTTAAAGTCGCCCACTAGAACTGTTTATGCTAGCAAGTGGCGGCGTTTTCTATTTGGGCAAACCAGAAATATTGATCCCTTCACCGCTCCTATACATTCTGTTTTGGATTTCCTGGCGGAGGTTTTTCATTCGGGATCATCATCATCTACAGTCAAAGTACAAATGGCTGCTATTTCCAAATTTCATGTTGGCTTGCAGGACAATAACATCATGTCTCATAAGTTATGCAAAGCCTTTTTGAGAGGAGTTTTTCTCCTAAAACCGCCTGTGAAACATCCTCCTCCGCAATGGGATCTGAACTTAATGCTGGCATCCCTAATTCTACCCCCTTCGAACCGTCTGCTACGTGTTCTTTAAAGTTGTTGACATGGAAAACTATATTTTTGCTGGCTGTTACCTCTGCAAGAAGAGTTTCTGACATTCAGGCCCTCTGTATTCGTTCACCTTATCTGGTGTTTCATAAGGATAGGGTTTCGCCAGAACTAACCCTTCCTTTCTTCCCAAGGTTGTATCTCAAGCCAATATTAACCAATCTATTGATCTACCAGTTTTCTTTCCTAACTATTCTGACAGAGCTGAACAGAAGCTACATTTTTGGATGTTCACCGTCAGCTCAGGTACTACTTACATAGGACTAAACAAGTTAGAAAATCAGACCAATTGTTTGTCTCCTATGCAGGAAACAGGTTGGGTCTTCCAGTATCTAAAGTGACCTTATCTAGATGGTTGACTTCCACCATTTCCTATGTGTACTCTCTAAGGGGCAAACAACTATCTTCTAAGCCAAAAGCACATTCGACCAGGAGTCTATCCACTTCTGTAGCCTTTCAGGATAGACTTCCCATTGACACTATTTGTGCAGCAGCTACTTGGGCCACGCCTCATACCTTTGTGTCTCATTACAAGTTGGATTTGGCCTCCAGAGATAGGGCCAGTTTTGGTTCCACTGTTCTCAAGAGTCTGTTCCATTGAGCCACCGGGATACAGGTGCTAGGACGCTGTCCCATCCAGCAAGAATGAAGGCGAGATTGACAACTTAACATTTAGAAGTTATGTACCTACCATAGCGTTCCATGTTAGTTGTCTTCTCGCCTTCTTTCTTGCCCCTCCCTCCTTCCCCTGGCCTGGACAGATCTTGAGAGTTCCTATTAGATTGCTTCCTCTGGAGCATTGTTATGAGGACTTCTTTTAGGAACCATGGTTCCTAATTATATTAGGATAAGTCTTTAGCAGGGTTAGTTAGCTACCAAACGAGATCTGAGGTAGTTCCGCCTTGCATCATGGGATATAGGGTTGCCTCGAGCTGGTAAAAGGAGTTCTCGAGCTAAAGCTAGTGCGAGTCGGAGCCGAGGATCGGCTCAACCCATCCAGCAAGAAAGAAGGCGAGAGAAGACAACTAACATGGAACGTTATGGTAGGTACATAACTTCTAATTTTTTGAAAACCATTTGCAACTTTAATATGAGGAGTATAACTTGGAAAAGAAACTAATTGAAAAATAAAGATGCTTCTGAAAGTGACCAGTTCACTTCAGTTTCAGTTAGGTGTTATAGCAGTGTTTTATAAATGTAGATGCATAAGTTATGCTTCCATTTCATGGGGCTGTTTAATTTCATTTAGCTATACAAGCTGTGTTTTTACATCAAGCTGCTATCATCAGTCAGGGAAGTCCTGAATGAGCAATTGTCAGATTCAGCAAGGTTTAAAAAGTGACTTCTGTTTTCTTGAAAATGTTCTGTTACAAGCACTTGGGAATTGAAAAGTGCATTTTGCAATAATTTCAACATTTATCGTTAGCGTTTCTAAATGTGTGCTAAGTTTAGTAAATACAGCTGAGTTGCTTTATGCAGTAAACAATGCTGGACCAGTGAACAAAATAGCAGTCTCTTGTCTGATGCAGGATTATTCTCCGATCAAACTGATGTATAAGTAATAGTGTAAGAAAATAGCTTGACTTGTAGGAGTTGTGATGAATAGTTATATAAATCCCATCCACTCCTGCCAAGTGAAAAGTGACGGCCTCTCAATTTGTACCACTGCATGCCAGGTGATATATGAAGGGATGGCCTTAAAGAGAAATGGTAAATGTGCACAGCTGCCTTGGGTAATAGCCAGCATCTTACCTACCTAGGTAAGCTTTGCACTAAGTAGCTGCATGTTGTCAGTTATAATTTCTGGCTTCTCAGGATTTCACTCACCGTACATGGAGTTCAGTGCAGTCCTGTAGAGTCTTACCAAAAGTAATAGATTTATTTGAAGTTATTTTGCACACTGGCCTTTTCTGGAAAGAAACGATAAGTGATAACTTTCCAATACCAACTTCTTGTTCCACCAATTTAAGGTAGTGTTGCCACTAACCAGGCCACCCTGGGGAAAACAAGAAATCAAAAGACCCTTAAGTTAAGGCAGCCTATAAATGTTTGAATGGCAGGACTTGTCTAGGAGAAGTCACTTTTCAACAAGACAGTTAAAACTGTGATCAATGCACCAGACTGAATATATAGTTTCATAAGCGAACAAATAAGTCAACATCCAGTAGCTTTTAAACTTGCATACTTTTTCTAATTTCTTACATAAAAAAAATATAGCATTGCACTTAAACAGGCAGACAAGAATCGTTTTGTATAAGAAATTTAAAATAATTATGAACAGGCAAGTAACATGCAGCACTTAAGTTGGTCTACACCCT
Organism: Protopterus annectens; assembly: GCF_019279795.1. Lineage (NCBI taxonomy): Eukaryota > Metazoa > Chordata > Ceratodontiformes > Protopteridae > Protopterus > Protopterus annectens. The sequence goes on from NC_056745.1 coordinate 1,188,187,882, forward strand.
AATTACTAATTTTACTTAAATGTATACTGTGCCTTGTTTGACACTAGCTTTCAAAATCAGAAAAGTTGTTATAGGTACATGTCTGTGTCATATTCCAGAAGGAAAATCCAGCAAGACCCCCAGCTATAACAGACCCTGTCTCTTTATGTATCATAAATATATATCTATAGACGTATGCATGTGTATTTATATGTACCAAGAAGTATTTTTTGTTGACTTCACTTTTGAATTTTGGAACATGGTTTCTTGTTTCTACAGTTACTTATTTCTGGAAGTCCCAAATAACCTTTAAAGTTGAGTAGCATTAGAAAAATCATTGCAGATATGTGTGTAAAATTTTTTGTTTACTTTTAATGTCAAACACATTTCCACAGTAGCAAATGTACAATTTTTTATGTATGCAGTTTCCCCACACTTCTTTCAAATTTGACTTGTTTACTAAAAAGGCAAATAGAATGCAGCCTTTCACTTTTGTTTTTCATATTTTTTTTATTATGTGCATTTTTTTTTCCCTTAATTCAGTACAGTTTTTGTATATGCAGTTTCAAATATTTCTTTAACTATTCCATATTTACTCAAAAGGCAAGTGCAGTGCAACATTTTACTTTTTTTTTTTAAGTAATTGCAGCTTTATTATAGCTTGGTTTACTTTTCCTGCATTTCTGTTCTGAAAAGAGCAGTTATATATTTTTTCTCAGCTTATTACACCTTTCTGCATTTGGCTATCCTTTGTAGACTCGCAAGTTATGTCAAGAAACAAAGTTTTGGGTAAGATCATTTATTCCAGCGGTCAAACAACCCAGGTCCTCCTCTAGAAAAGCTGCCTATGTTAGTGTTATTGACAACATTGTTTAACAGGGTGGTCATCCCAAACTCCATGTTAGAAGCATGTTACTGTGCTCACAGGCTCTTTGTAGCCACTTTAAGTGATTATGACTAATGACTTTGGTGGATCACCTGCCATGCAGAAGCTTTTGAAGAGCCCACACTACTCCATTGCATTCTTTTTCCACAGTTGCTTGCAGTTTTCGTTTAGCTGAAGCCTGCAACTTAAGTTAACTACTGGATGTTCTTCTCCTTTTGAATAAATCTGGCTGAGTACAGCTCCAGTCCTTGACCTGAAGCATCTTCCCTCATGATAAGCTCCGGATTACAATCAGGGCTAGGTAATGCAGGGTTCCACCCATGGCCTCTTCCTGTTTCTAGAATGCCTTCTCCCAAGCCAGTGTCTAAATGATTCTGTCTGACATGTTCTTTCAGGTAAGGTCCATGAGAGGAGTGGCTATGCTTTTGTACTGAGGGACAAACTTTCTGTAATACCTCTCTGTCCGTAGGAATGGCCTTGCCTGCTTTTTGGTAACCAGGGTAGACTGTACCTGGATACCCCCAACTTTAGTAGGTTGTGACTGAATTTTTTCACAACCTAGAGGATGATCAAAGGAATCTCTTTTTGCTATTATTGCCTGGCATTTGTTTTCCTTGATAGTCAGCCTGCCCCTTGCACATGTTTCTGCCTTGATTGGGTGAAAATAGCAATATCGTCAATGTAAGCAAGGGCATAGTATCCATCTTCTGATTTTCTACCAGGGTGCAGTCTACCAGCACCTAAAAAATACTGACGCATTCTTCATACCAAAATTAATTTTAGTGAATTTATACAATCCAAACAGGGTAACAGATGTCAACTTCATTCTTGCTTCTGGTGTCAGGAGTGCCAACTAGTAGCCCTTTGTTAGGTTAGGCGTGGGTAGATACTTTGCCCTACCCAGCTGCTGTAAGTGTACTTATTTTGCAACACCCTCTATTTCTGAGGCCCAGGTACTCTTATATTCCTGGATTACCACCCAGGTTTAATATTCTGTGCAGTTTCTCCCACATAAGTTTATTGAATTGCAGAGTTATCCTTTATGGAGCTTGTTTGTACAGAGCCTGTTTGATCAGCGGTTGCATTCTTATATCTGCTTGTTACTGTATAAGCTGAGTACACTGTAGCCTGTTTGTGAGCATAACTCCATATGCACATAGGGATGCTTGTATTTCTTGAGCCTGTGTAAGGGATAGCTGCTGTAAAAATACTACATTCACTTAGATTTCAGTATATACCACTAAGGAGATCTACCAGTTGATCCCCATCTGATTCTCTTGTAACCCACTGCATATACTAAGTGCTAGTCATAGACATTCAGAAGGCATATAGCTGAAGCACTTGATGTCCTTAAGAGGTCCTTTGCATATATCCCATGGGACTCCATTGTAGGAGGTTTAAGGTATCACACAGTGCCCAACTCTAGCTTGGCTGTGTTTTTCTTGACAACTTTTACTGAATGGTTGTGTGACCTTTTTTACCCTTTAGCTTAAGTGGTAGAGCTTGTATTTCTGGTTTTATTTGGGAACTCCTGTGTGTAATTAACATCACTCATCTTTTCCACAACAGTGAGAGATCTCTCCCATACTGCATGTATTTTATTTTGATAAACAGAAATGGGCATCATTACCTTTTGTCTAGCTGTATATTCTCTGGCTCTTACTGTCCTGTCATACCAAACTTTTTGTTGCTCTTGCTCTTGTTCTTGTGCTTTGTACTTTTGTGTTACTCACATGAGTTCCCTAAGCTTACTTTTAAATTTCAGCACGTACTCCACAACAGATTTTCTGTGCAAAACAGTATTACCCTCTCACTTGCCATGAATTAGGTTAAGGGCATTGCCCTGCGGCCATAAAGAAACTCAAATGGTTAAAAAACTGAATTCTTGCATTTTTCTGAATGTAAAGAGATAATGTGGTTGGCCCTTGCCACACTCCTGTTTAAACTGGTCTGGAAGTGCTTTCAGAATGGTCTTTAGCATAGAGTTAAACTTCTCCATCAAACTGTTTGAGGATGGTAGAGGTTGTTTTTACTGTTACTACACAGGATTTTCACAAACAGCTCAGCAGGTCTGACTTTGATAGCACCCCTATCCATCAGTTGACCCTGTAGAAACCCACTGTGCTGAAAATTTCTGACAGCATTTACCCCCCCCCCCCCCATACAGGATGAAGCCACAGCTTAACTTTGTAGCATGTCTTCCACCATCAAGGTATATCTGCTTGATGCGGTGCTTGGAGTACCAAGAGGCTACATAGTATCCATGGCTAACTATTGAAGCAGTCCCTCCGTAATAGGCGGTGGCACCAAAGCAGCATTATGTTTGCGTCCAGAATTGCCAAACCTTTAATACTGCTCACATGCCTTGTATCACTCTTAAATCTTTTGTAGTGCTTGACCATTGCATTTTTCATAAGCCTTCTTTTTATATGTTTTATGCTCATATGGTCAAACCTGAAATGTGCCATATGATAGGCTCTTAGGACTGCCAGCTGCTGTGTCACTTTTCAGGTCAATGCTTTTCTCAAGTCTCTATCTTCCCATTTCCTTTTCCAGTGGAAGTCTGGTATTCTTCTGCAACTGTGTCTCTAGGTTTAGACTTGATGTTGCTGACCATTTCCTCCCCTGCAGTAAATTCTTCCTGAGGAAGTCCCATAGTTTTGGCACAGGTTTAGACTTTCTGCTACTGTCTATGTCTTTCCCTGAAGCAATGACATAGTACAGTTGTGTACACGTACCATAAATGTAGATGTTCGAGTGTCTTCACTGTTGCAGTCATCACTGTAGGGTTCTTCCTGCCGGCAGGCAGCCCTCAGTCGGCCAGAATCCCAAAGTCTGGGTCCGACGTCGGCTGTTCAGTCATGGTCCCTGACGTCAGAGCACCAGGGGTACAAAGCTGCCAGCCGACGCCATGTTCTCCAGTCTTTCTTGCCCCAGATGTCAGGTGCCCAAAAGTGAAGGCTAATAGTAAAACAAAAATGTAACATACAACAAACCCCATACCTTGTAGCAAATACACCTCAGAAGAAGGGTGAAGTAGGAAACCACTCTAATAAAAGTATAAGAGGGGACAGGAGGGTGGGTAACCCAGACTGCAACAGTGAAGACACTCGAACATCTACATTTATGGTAAGTGTACACAACTGTACTATGTTCATCGTGTTTCACTGTTGCAGTCATCACTGTAGGGTTGAATCCCAAAGCTGAGATTAAGGGTGGTGGTTATAGAGTAGAAGGGGCGGCCAGAAAGCCCTGCAAGACTGCAGAAGCAAAGCCTGCCCTAGACTTAGAATAAAGAAGGAGATTATAGTGCTTAGAGAAAGTATGCACTGAACTCCAAGTTGCAGCTTCCAAAATATCTTTGGTAGGTACTCCCCTGAGAAAGGCAGCTGAAGTAGCAGCAGCTCTGGTAGAGTGAGTCCTATTTTTTCCTGGTATTTGCTTTCCATGATGAGAGTAACAAAATCTGTTACCATGAGCAATCCATTTAGAAATGGTCTTTTGAAATAGCTTTGCCTTGGGAATTTGATGCATAAGAAACAAACAGTTGTTCTGTTTTCCTGATATCCTTGGTTCTGTCCAGGTAAAAACGAAGTTGTCTGTGCACGTCCAAAGAAAGCAAGATCCTCTCCCCCTTATTTTGTGGATTAGTGAAAAAAGTTGGCAGGTGAATAGTTTGGTTTAAAGCCACTTTAGTAACGACTTTAGGCATGAAAGTAGGATTAGTCCTTAAAGACGCCCTGTCTTGATGAAAAATAATATAAGGTTCCACAGCCATGAGTGCTTGCAACTCCGAGACTCTCCTGGCTGAAGTCAAAGCCAGTAGGATAGCTATCTTCCATGATAAATACTTTATATCAGATGTGGCAGCGGGCTCAAAAGGAGGCAGAGTAAGTTTTTCCAGAACATAGTTGAGGTCCCAGGCAGGTATGGGTGGTGTCCTAGGGGGCCTTAAATTCTTTGCTCCTCTGAGATATTGTTTCAGAAGTGGATGTGAAAAGATTGGTGGATCTGTATTGTAATGTGCAGAGATAGCTGAGGCATGTATTTTTATGGAGGAAAAGGATAAACCCTTATGTAACATGTCTGTCAGGTAATGTAAAATCAATGGAATATTAGGAATGAGAGGATCTGAATCCTGAGCATGCATCCAGGTGCAAAATCTCTTCCATTTACCCTCATAAGATTTTCTAGTGCTAGGCCGTCTAGCTTCTAAGATGACATCCATGACCTGTTTGGGAAGGGTAGGATTAATCATAGACCCTGAATACGCCAGGCTGAGAGTTTTGATATGCGAATGCAGAACTTGGAATCTGGTAGAATCCAAGGAGGCTCCTGGGAAAGGTTCATCAGTGTTGAGTACCAAAATTGACGAGGCCAATTTGGGGCCAGTAAAATCATCTTGGGTTTGTTGTGTTTTATCTTTAATAACACCCGTGGAAGAAGAGGTAGAGGAGGAAAGGCATACCCCGAGAGGTTCCTCCAACTGAATGAAAGAGCATCCACTTTCCATGCTAGTTTGTGATATGTCCTTGTGCAAAAAATCTGTAACTGGTAGTTGAGGGGGGATGCAAATAGATCTATGTCCGGGCAGCCCCAGGCTTCTGTAATCATCTTGAATATTTGGGTGTCTAGCATCCACTCGTGTGGGTCTGACAGGTTCCTGCTCGGGCTGTCTGCCAGAATATTTTGTTTCCCTGGCAGGAACTGAGCTTGTAGATCCACTTTGCAAGCTAGAGATGTGTTCCATAGGGTCATGGCTAGTCTGCAAAGGGGGTAGGAGTGTGAACCCCTTGCTTGTTTATGTACCACATAACTGTGGTGTTGTCTGTCCGTATCAGTAGTTGCCCTGGCTGTAGAAGATCCCTGAAAGCCAAGAGGGCATTCTGCACAGCTAACATCTCTTTTAAATTGATACGTAGGTGCTTCTGATCCTCTGTCGAAAAACCTTGCAGGCCTTTCCCCTGCAAGTGGGCTCCCCATGCATAATCCGAGGCGTCCGTGATTAACACTTGGTTGGCTGGAGGCAGACTGAAGGCTTTCCCTTTGTTTTGAAGACATGCCATGGTCCACCAATGGAATTCCTTTTGCAGGCAAGGCAAGACAGCAATCTGTGTGTCTAGACTGTGACAATGTTGGGACCATACGCTTTTTAGGTACCATTGTATTTTTCTCATATGCAGTCTTGCATATGGTATGAGAAGGATGCAGGAGGCCATGTAACCCAAAGCCTGCAGGAATTTCCTTGCAGTTAGATGAGACATTAACGCCAGGGTTTTGAAAGTTGAAGCCAGCTGAAGTTGTTTTTCGGATGTCATGAATGCCATCTGGGTTGTTGTGTTTAGAAGAGCACCCAGAAAGGTTATCTGTTGTGTGGGTGTCAAATTTGACTTTTTTATGTTCACAGTGAATCCCAGGTACTTGAGTAGTTTTTGAACAAATTCCAGGTGCTGGAGTAAGACATCCTTGCTGTCTGCTTGAATTAGGCAGTCGTCCAGATAAGGGTAAATTTGAATTCCCTTGAGTCTGCAGTAAGCTACTACTGGTGCCAGGCACTTGGTGAAGACCCTGGGCGCAGTAGACAAGTCAAAGGGCAGCGCAGAGAATTGGTATTGTTTCGAGCCGGCCTTGAACCTGAGGTATTTTCTGCACTCCTGTCTGATAGGGATGTGTAGGTAAGCTTCCTTTAAATCCAGTGTCACCATCCATGCATTTTTGCTCAACATTGGCAGGAGCTGCTGCAGAGTAAGCATCTTGAACTTTGGCATCTCCAGGAAAGTATTTAAGACTGACAGATCCAGGATGGGTCTCCAAGAATTTTGTTTTCTGGGAACTAGAAAGAGCCTTGAGTAAAAACCTTGCCCCGTTTCTGATTGTGGAACCAGTTCTACGGCCCTCATAGCCATGAGGGATCTCACCTGGTTTAATGCCTCTGCCCATTAGTGTTTTGTTAGATCTGGCCATCCGTTTGGTCTTGGCAAGGTATGAAAGTGGAATTTGTAACCTCTTGAAACTACATCCAGAACCCACTTGTCTTAAGTCCAATTTTGGTGAAAAAGGGAGTTTTTTCTTCCTAGAGGGGCTTCCAGGAGAGAAGTTCCTGGAGCCGTGCAGGGGGAGTCATTGAGCCTGTTTCCTATAAGATTGAGATCTGTCCTCTCCACCCCTGGGGGTGGAAGCAGTCCACCGTCTAGGTCTGTAAGAGGTCTGTGCTTGGGCCCTCCCTCTGGTGCGCCTATATCTACCCCTCTGAGGCCTCCGAGCTGGGAAAGGACCAATTTTTAGTTGGCCAATTTCTGCTAAATCTTGGGGGCTGAACTTGTAAGAAATCCTTAACCGTTTGCATGGATTTTGCCTTATCCTCCATTTTCTTTATCACCTCTTCAGCCTTAGACCCAAACAAAACATTATGTTGAACAGGAGCATCCAGTAACTTTGCTTTCACTTGATCAGACAAGTTTTGTTCCTTTAACCAAGCATGCCTTCTAATATCTGTGCCAGTGGCAGCCGCCCTGCATGAAGCCTCCAAGGCATCAAAACCACAGTGTAAGCCATGCTTCCCCACCTGCTCAGTAGCATGCATCAGATCGTGTAATTCCTTTTTATCTGCACATGCAGAAATGGTACCTAGCTTTTGTTTCATAACAGACAGGAGAAATTGCTTATATTTTAGCATATGAAATTGACACTTTAAAGCCCTAATGGATAAAGTAGCAGAAGTGTACACTTTTTTTTGCCCCATCTCTCCAAAGCTCTAGAATCCTTATCTGACGGAATAGAGTTCTTAGCAGAGGCGGCCTTAACACCCTTAGGACCCTGAGAAATGGTTTCTGGATCAGCAGTAGGATTTTTATAAAGAAACTGGTGGGAGTCAGGGACCCTGTAATATCTGTCAGGCTTTGCAGGGGCTGGAAGAAAGGAGTCAGGAGTTAAATTAGCCTCAGAAAAGACATCATCCACAATATCCAAAATAGGAGGAATAGCCAGGGGTCTGTGTTGGGGAAGAAGAAGGAAATCCCTAAGCCTTCTCTTAGATTCAGAGTACTCCTGTTCTTCCCAATGAAAATGTTCCCTCATGTCATGTAAAGTTTCCCCAAAAGAAAAATCCTCAGGGGGAGAAGCTGAAGGAATGGATTCCTCAGCATCAGAATCCTCATAAGGAGGGAAAGCATATTCCTGCTCAGAGGAAGACACTGAAGAAATAGATGCCTGATCAGAGGATTCATAATCCAATTCTTGTCTTGGCCTTTTGTCTGGAGGGGGATGTGAACCCCTAATCATAGTTAGCAAGTCCTCTGCCATTTTAAGCATTTGTTTTTGAGATTTGGGTCCCGGATCAGAGGAGGCCTGGGCTTGAGTCTTTGATTTAGGAGTCTTCGCCTTTGTCTTTGCCTTTATCTGAAGCTGTGTAGGCCTGAAAACCCCCTCGGAAGCCGGTACCTGCACAGCAGCTCCGGACCCATCCGAGGGAGCATTGTCCGAAGGTCCTGCACATGAAATACTCAAAGGCTTAGTTGGCTCCTCGTGGGAGTCCGTTTCGGCAAGCGGTTCTGTAATGGCCGACAGGGGCTGCGAAAGCGCCTCACCGACTGCTGAACCTGCAGCTGGCTCCGCTTGGACCTTGGAGGCCTGTCCTTATCCTTGCGTCGATTGTGAACTCCGGTAGTCGGAAGCGTATCCGACGACATATTGTAATTAAATCGCCTGCCAAAATAGTGAAAAGTAAAATCATATCTCTGCTTAATAGTACGCTGATTAAATCTAGCACAAAACCGACAACTAGCTACGTCGTGGTCAGGGCCTAAACAAGGAATACAGTAAGAGTGGAAATCCTTATGAGGTATTTGCTTCCCACAAGAAATACAATTATTAACTTTTTCTGACATCAGACTGGAGCAAGAAAAAAGTTTCCCAAACGGGGTACTTAGCTTTGAGAAGAAGAAGAAAGTCTTCGGAATGAAGCAAGAAAAATATCAGGAGTCAGCCGACCGGCACTTGCAAACTGCTTCCACCGCACGGCAAGAAAGACTGGAGAACATGGCGTCAGCTGGCAGCTTTGTACCCCTGGCGCTCTGACGTCAGGGACCATGGCTGAACAGCCAACGCCGGACCCAGACTTTGGAATTCTGGCCGACCGAGGGCTGCCTGCCGGCAGGAAGAACCCTACAGTGATGACTGCAACAGTGAAACATGATGAACATTGGTGATGGCCTCTCCTGTAGTTGTGGGCATGACCTTTCATGTCCCTCCTTCTCTCCCCCCACTACCTTCATCTTCTGATTATCTCCATTTATGGCTTGTAAGGTACTACATCATCAGGCTCACTACATATTAGAATGTTGCTGTGATGTCATCAGGCACTGCCTCCTGCTTGTCTACCTGCTTCCTTTCCCAGTCAAAATCAACTGTGGCTAGTGGTATTTAAATATGTTGTCCCTTCCATATCCCTAACTGGAATGGACTGCCTGGGCAAATAATGATGTTCTTTGTGTTTCACTGTTGCGGTCATCACACTTGGGTTATCCTGCCAGGGGTATCCCTCAGTCGGCCTGAATACCAGAGGCTTAGTATTTCTGCGTCGGTTGCTGTCACTCCAGAACTGACATCAGGTAGTCAGTGGTATGAAATCAGGCAGCTGAAGCCATAACCGATGTCAGAAAAACAATTGTCTCGCCTGTGGAAAGCAAATAACACACAGAGATTTCCATTCTTACTGCATCACCTGTTTAGGCCCAGACCACGATGTCCCTCGCTATCAGTTTTGTGCTTTGTTCAATGCCCGAACTATACGTCGCCGGGCCCTTATTGTAGCTAAATGTTTTCTCTGTCGATCTCCGTATTCCAAAATGGCTTCTGTAAGCCATCCGACTACCGATCTTCCAAAAAAAAAGGTAAGGATAAAGACAGAAACGGACCTCAAAGGTGCAAAACTGCCGACGACGCTTCCGTAAAGCTAGTCGCCAGTTCGCCAGTCAGTGAAGTGCTTTTGCAGGCCACTGCGAGACAGAGACAGGAGTCGAGTCCGGCGAGACTTCTAAGGATCCTGCGGATGTCTTTACTTTGGATGGGTCCGGTGCCGCTGAGCAGGCACCAGCTTCCGAGGAAGTTCTTCGCACTACTGATATTCGACACAAACCGACGACTTCTTTCTCGTCTTCAGTTCTTTCTAAAACTACTGAGTTTCTAAGGCCAAGGGTACAAACTACGCCTAAAAAAAACGATGACCCATGCTCAAGCACCTGCTTCCATGCCTCAATCTCAAATGCTTAAAATGGCAGAAGAACTTCTCATGCTTATTAGGGGAAGCCAGCCTTACCCCTTCCAAAAGAAAAAGATTTGTCCCCAGTAGTTTTATCTGACCAGGAGTTCGATGACTCTGAGGTTTCTGAATATGAAGACATGCAGCCCTTGTCTGCTTATGAGGATTCATATGCAGAGGAATCCATTCCTTCTGCCTCTTCACCAGAGGATTTTGCATTTGGTGAAACCCTACATACTTTAAGGGAGCATTTCCAATGGGAATGTCAGGACTATCCTCAGTCCAAAAAGAGACTCGGGGAATTCTTAGATTTACCACAGCACAGACCTTTAGCCATTCCTCCTGTCCTGGATGTTGTGGATGATGTCTTTATGGAATCCAGTTTAACTCCTGACACCCTCCCACCTGCTCCCAGGAAACCTGACAGGTATTACAGAGTCCCTGACTCGCACAAATTTCTTTTCAAAAATCCTACTGCTGACTCAAAGCTCATCTCCCAAGGACCTAAAGGAATGAAAGCAATCACAGCTAAGAATCCCACCCCCTCGGACAGGGATTCCCGAGCTTTAGGCAGATGGGGTAAAAAGAAGTATACACCTCTGCAACTCTTGCCATTAGAGCACTAAATTGTCAGTTCCACATGCTGAAATACCAGCAACATACAATGGAACTCCTTAAACAAAAAATATCTACCTTTCCTGCTTGTGCAGAAAATAAAGAATTACAGGAGCTTATGCAGTCTGCAAGCCAAGTTACTAAACACACCTTGCAATATGGCTTTGACGCACTAGAAGCATCCTGCAGGGCAGCAGTCACAGGTTCTGTACTTAGAAGACATGCTTGGCTTAAGGAACAGACCTTGCCAGACCATGTCAAATCAAAACTATTGGACGCACCATTGAACAAAGACAATTTGTTTGGCACCAAGGCAGAGGAGGTCTTAAAAAACATGGAAGAAAAAGCTAAATCTATGCAGAGAGTTAAAGACTTCTTACAGGTCCAGCCTCCAAGGTTCAGTAGGCATTGCCCTTCCAAGCACTGGTCCTTTCTAGCCCCCTCAAGGCCAGCTCAGACAAGACCTAGGGGAAACAGACCCCCCTAACAACAGTCCCAGGGAATGCAGAGATCTAAGCAATGGAGTGCCTCCACTTCAAAAACAGGGAGTGCTAAGCCACCCCCTTATGGAAAGAACTCAATGACTTTACAACTCCACCCCTTACTTCTGCCCACCTGATTGTGCCCCTAGGAGGAAAACTCCCATGCAGAAAACTGGGCCTCTGTCACTGACGACCGATGGGTCCTTAACACTGTGTCTCAGGGATAAAAATTTTATTTACACACTCTGCCAACCCCAAAAGGGTTCCAAAATATACCTCCAAACCAGTGGACAGAGGCCCATAACCATGTCCATTACCTGCTCTCCATGAGGGCAATACAGCCTGTTTCTGGAAATCAGATAGGCCAAGGTTTCTACTCCAGGCTTTTCCTGGTACCCAGAAAAGAGGGCACCTGGTGCCCAATCCTCGATCTATCAATTCTAAACACCTTCCTGGTGATACCAAAATTCAAAATGCTCGCCCTCCTGCAGCTTCTTCCTATGCTATCCAAGGATGCTTGGTTATCCACCCTAGATCTAAAAGAGGCCTATCTACACATCCCAATCAGGGATTCTTGCAGGAAATATCTACGTTTCAGGGCAGGATCTATGCAATTTCAGTTCTCTGCGCTTCTCTTTGGCTTATCCACTGCTCCCAGAGTTTTCACAAAATACCTGGCTCCAGCCATTGCTTTTTTGCAGACAAAGGAATATTCAGATTTACCCCCACTTAGATGACTGCCTGATTCAGGCAGACAGTCAGGAAAAGCTGTTTCAGCACCTGACCTTTGTAAAGGACCTGCTGACCTCCCTGGGGTACACTATAAACTAAAAGAAATCCAAACTAGTCCCCACTCAAAAAATTGTATTCCTGGGAGCAAGGCTGGACACAGCATCCCTTGATGGCATTCCTTACTCCAGAAAAACAAGCCTACCTGACAGGCTACTTCTCTCAACTAGCCACCAGAACCCAGTTATCCTCAAGGAAAATCCTGCAAGCTCTAGGGTTCATGGCATCCTGCATTCTACTCATTCCATATGCCAGACTGCATATGAGGAAACTTCAGTGGTACCTAAAAAGCCTTTGGTGTCAAGACTTTCAGGACATGGAACTATCATACCTATGATACCCCGTCTAAGGAAAGGTTTTCTTTGGTGGGCAGCAGCATGCAACCACAACAAGGGCCTTCCCTTTTCACAACCCCACACCACCCAAACCCTAACCACAGATGCATCAGATTATGCCTGGGGTGCACACCTGGATACCAGGTGCTCAAGGCCATTGGAACCCAAATCAAATACATCTGCACATCAACCAAAAAGAGATGCTAGCTGTTCAGCACTCTGACAGTTTTCAGACCCCTTCTCTCCCCGGGACCTCTACTGATTAAAACAGACAACACCACGGTGATGTGGTAGATCAACAAGCAGGGAGTAACCCACTCTTATCCCCTCTGCAGGCTAGCCATGACCCTTTGGCACACAGCTTCAGCCATGCAAATTCACCTGCTAGCACAATTCCTGCCAGGCTCCCAAAACTCTCTGGTAGACAGTTTAAGCAGAAACCTTCTAGACCCACACGAGTGGCAGCTAGACTACAGCACCTTCAACCTTGTAACCCAGAAATGGGGCACCCCAAAGGTGGACCTCTTTGCCTCCCAAAACAATCACCAGCTCAGCAAATTCTGCACCAGGGAACCTCACAGCAAGGCCTGGAAAGTGGGTGCCCTTTTCTTCTAATGGGTAAACCTCTCGATCTATGCATTTCCCCCTCTACCTTTACTTAGAAGGGTACTACTCAAAATAAGGGAGGAAAAACCAAGAGCAGTCTTGATTGCCGTAGACTGGCCACACCAGCACTGGTACGCACTGCTGCGCAGTCTGTCTCCTCTGCCTCCATGGCACCTACCTCAGATCCCAACTCTCCTGACCTAGCAGAATGGAGAATTCATGCATCCATATTGAAGACCCTGATCTCCAGTTGCCAGCCTAAGCAAGCAAGACCTGGATGTTATACGCGAGGCCAGACGCCCCAGCACTAGAAAATTGTATGCTGACGAGTGGAAAATTTATTGCACCTGGATTCAGGCTAAAGGAGCTGCAACAGCACAGCCCTCCCTTCCTCTCATCCTGGATTACCTAGCAGACCTACTTCACAGGGGCCTGTCCTTCTCTTCTGTTAAACTTCATGCCTCTGCCATCTCTGCTCATTACAGCACAGAGCCACCTCTCTTTTCTCACCCTCTCATCATACAGTTCCTAAGAGGGGCTAACAATTTAAGGCCACCCAGAAGAGCTCCTACCCCAGCTTGGGACCTTTAACTTTGTGTTGGTAAAGCTCACACTACCCCCCTTTGAGCCTGCAGCTTCAGCAGAATTGAAATTCCTCTCTTGGAAAACAGTGTTGCTTCTGGCCATCACTTCAGCTAGAAGAGTTTCAGAGCTACAAGCACTCATGGCTTTAGAGCCCTTCATCATTTTTCATGCTGACAGGGCCTCCCTCAGGAGTAACCCAACTTTCATGCCTAAAGTGGTGTCCAGTGTGGCTCTCAGCCAATCTAATAATTTGCCCACCTTTTTCCCTAACCCACAAAACAAGGGGGAAAGGATTCTGCATTTTCTAGATGTGCACAGACAGCTCAGATTCTACCTGGATAGGACTAAATATTTTAGGAAAAACTGACCAACTGCTAGTCAGCTTTGCAGCAGGGGCAGAGGGCAAGGCCATATCCAAACAAACAATCTCCAAATGGATAGCACACTGTATCCATTTCTGCTACAAATACCATGGGAAACCGCCCCCTAAGGGAGTCAGGACGCATTCCACCAGGGAAACTCCACCTCTGCAGCTTTTCTCAGAGGGGTCCCTACCAGGGACATCCTGGAGGCTGCAACATGGAGTACTACTGTTCATACCTTCACCAAGCATTACCACCTGCCTATCCTCTCCAAGTCCAGGGCAGGCTTTGCAACTGCAGTCATGCAGGGCATCATAGCCAGTCCCCAGGCTTCTTGACTACCTCCACCCTTTTCTTCAGCTTTGGGAATCAACCCAAGTGTGATGACTGCAACAGTGAAACATGAAGAACATAGTACAGTTGTATACACTTACCATAAATGTAGCTGTTCGAGTGTATTCACTGTTGAAGTCCTGATTTCCCACCCTCCATCCCCCTTGTCTCTCTTTCTCTGTCTTCCTCACTCCTTAGGGATTTTTGGTATTTACTTTCTACTGGTGGTGTTCTTCCACCATAACCTAGCTCCCTATTTGGGGGCTCCTGACATTTAGGGCAAGAAACCACTCACGGCAGGAACTTCCAGATGCAACGAAACACAAAGAAAAGAAAGTCCCAGGAGAATTCCAATGCTAAACACTTTATTCACTTAAACACAAGTAAAATAAACGCTGTTAAAACCATGCGTTTTCGTCTTCCCAAAGACTTCATCAGATTTAACATGTGACTTGGTCAATAAGCAGCTTTATATACAAATAAATTAATGAAGCACCAATCATATTCTCTCATTTTTTTAAAAAATGTGTAATCAAATACATAATAAAAAGACGTCAGAATCCATTGGGTTAATATAACCTTTTACCATTTTAAATAAATATTTAAAAACCATTGGTATATAAATAATTTTATCTAAATACATCATTATCAGTTTAAATACTTTGTTAAAATGTCTTAAAAACCGATCCTAAAATGTTTTTTATAATGTTGTTCAACCATGTATATGTAATTCATTTGGGGTTCGTAGATTTAATAGAGTGCTGCCATCTACTGACAATATTCAACATTACCTTAGTCAAGTTTTTGCAGCTTTTAATTTCAATAGTGGTTTGACAGAAATGTACTCATTCAGCCCTGGGGTTTTGTTGGCTTCCAAGTATATCTGCCACCACAATTCTTTATAGCCAACAAGTTCCTCCCATGGTCCACCCCTTGGATCTGTTTTTATTTGATCTATTACAAAAAAATCTGTATCTAAAATCCTCACATACCTGTGAATGCCTGTAAAGTGCGTTGGTTTCTTTCCTACTTTTTATGTCGTATGTGTGTTCATATATCCTCTTTTTCAGGGATCTCTCAGTTTTTCCGACATAAAAAGATGTGCAGTTTGTACATATAACTAAGTAAACTAAACCTTGTGACTCACAGTTGAAGTAACCCTTACTTTTTATCCAAATGTGTCTTACTTTCCAAGAATAATTTTTCTTTATTTAGTACAAATTCACATTGCCTGCACCTACCACATTTATATGTGCCTAATTTCACTGTGTTGGATCTCTCCCCTTTCTTAACGTTGTTACCTGTCTCCAAAATACTTTTAATATTCCTAGGGTTTTTGTAAATGATTTTGGGTGTCATATCAGGGAGCCCTTTTAAGTCTGTCAGTATTTTGAATTTGTCCCATTCTTTTTGAAATATCCCCTTAACCTTAGTGTTTAAAGCATTGTATTCTAGTACTAAGCCATGTTGGTAGTTACATTGGTTAACCGTTGAAGGTCCTTCAATCCCCCCCTCAGACCTATAGTATCAGCGGAATGTTCTAAAACTACACCGCTAGCAAAGTTCGTAGATGTCAAAACCAAACACATATGGTTGAACAAGGAAGCAATACTTAGAGATTCATGGGATCTTCTGAGAAATATAAGCCCAGAATTGTTTGAGAGTGACTTAAAACTAGTGACCATTGATGTTGTGGACCTGTTTGGGTCCATACCATACGATGAAGGGACTAGAATGTTTGAGGAAGAGGTGTTTAAGGACCATACCTTAACACAAAATGATAAGATAGTGTGCACAGGCCTAATGGACTTGGTTCTAAGGAATAATTTCTTGACCCACAATGGGGAATTTTTTCAGCAAGTCCAGGGTGTAGCGATGGGGGCGGCCTGTGCACCTACTTTTGCCAATATAGTATTGGCAAATTGGGAAGAGAAATACATCTTCCAAACAGAATACAACAAACATTGTAAAATGTATAGACGCTTTCTGGACGACATTATCATTTTTTGGAAAGGAAGTGTGGATAAATTAGAAGAATTTATTAAATATTTAGGAGAAACCACTTCCTTTTTAAGGTTCACATATAACATTTCTCAGGAAAATATTGCCTATTTGGATGTAGAGATTATGAAAGAAAGGGACTCCTTTGAGACAAGGGTATATAGGAAGGACATCTACGTCAATTCATTCCTACACTACGAAAGTAGTCATCCAAGACATTGTAAGAAAAACCTGGTCAAAGGACAGCTGCTGAGGGGATCAAGAATGTCTAGTCAAGACCATGAATTTATTAAGGAATGTGACAGACTGGAAAAAATGTTCCTGGAAAGAGGTTACCCAAAAGTTTTTATAGATGAATTAAGAAAGGAGGTAACCTTAGGAAGATCAGGAAGATTTGGACCAATAAAAGGGGAGAAGCAAATCACACAGAATTTTGAAGGATACTCAACGGTTAACCAATGTAACTACCAACATGGCTTAGTACTAGAATACAATGCTTTAAACACTAAGGTTAAGGGGATATTTCAAAAAGAATGGGACAAATTCAAAATACTGACAGACTTAAAAGGGCTCCCTGATATGACACCCAAAATCATTTACAAAAACCCTAGGAATATTAAAAGTATTTTGGAGACAGGTAACAACGTTAAGAAAGGGGAGAGATGAAATTAGGCACATATAAATGTGGTAGGTGCAGGCAATGTGAATTTGTACTAAATAAAGAAAAATTATTCTTGGAAAGTAGACACATTTGGATAAAAAGTAAGGGTTACTTCAACTGTGAGTCACAAGGTTTAGTTTACTTAGTTATATGTACAAACTGCACATCTTTTTATGTCGGAAAAACTGAGAGATCCCTGAAAAAGAGGATATATGAACACACATACGACATAAAAAGTAGGAAAGAAACCAACGCACTTTACAGGCATTCACAGGTATGTGAGGATTTTAGATACAGATTTTTTGTAATAGATCAAATAAAAAGAGATCCAAGGGGTGGACCATGGGAGGAACTTGTTGGCTATAAAGAATTGTGGTGGCAGATATACTTGGAAGCCAACAAAACCCCAGGGCTGAATGAGTACATTTCTGTCAAACCACTATTGAAGTTAAAAGCTGCAAAAACTTGACTAAGGTAATGTTGAATATTGTCAGTAGATGGCAGCACTCTATTAAATCTACGAACCCCAAATGAATTACATATACATGGTTGAACAACATTATAAAAAACATTTTAGGATCGGTTTTTAAGGCATTTTAACAAAGTATTTAAACTGATAATGATGTATTTAGATAAAATTATTTATATACCAATGGTTTTTAAATATTTATTTAAAATGGTAAAAGGTTATATTAACCCAATGGATTCTGACGTCTTTTTATTATGTATTTGATTACACATTTTTTAAAAAAATGAGAGAATATGATTGGTGCTTCATTAATTTATTTGTATATAAAGCTGCTTATTGACCAAGTCACATGTTAAATCTGATGAAGTCTTTGGGAAGACGAAAACGCATGGTTTTAACAGCATTTATTTTACTTGTGTTTAAGTGAATAAAGTGTTTAGCATTGGAATTCTCCTGGGACTTTCTTTTCTTTGTATTTAGGGCAAGAAAAACTGATGTAATGGCATTGGCTGCCTGATTTTATACCACTGACAACTTGACGTCAGTCCTGGAGCAACAGCAACCGACGCAGAAATACTGAACCTCTGGTATTCGGGCAGACTGAGGGCTACCCCTGGCAGGATAACCCAAGTGTGATGACTGCAACAGCGAATACACTCGAACATCTACATTTATGGTACGTGTACACAACTGTACTTTCCTGTAACACGTACAGTCTTAAATATTGTATGCTGAGGCTTTTTTACCTTATTTTTTATGCAGTTATACTTTCATCATGATGTCCTTCAAGGATGAATCTGCAGTCATAACATATGGGTTGTCCTGCCTCAGGCAGCCCTTCGGTCGGCCGGATTCCAAAGTCTGGGTCTGGCCTCGGCTGATGTCGCACTTTCCCCGACGTCAGAGCGTCTGGGGTATAAAAGCATCAGCCAACGCCATTTTCCTCAGTCTTTCTTGCCGTGCGGTGCCCGAAGCAGAAGCTGTTCGCAAGTGCCGGTCGGTCAGATCCAGTGAATTCAGCTACCGAAGACTTCGAAAAAAGCTAAGTACCCCGTTGGGGACTCTTTCTTGCCTCAGCCGATGTCAGACAAAGTAAATAATTGTTTAACTTTTGGGAAACAAATACCTCATAAGGATTTCCATTCCTACTGCCTTCCTTGCTTAGGCCCAAACCACGACGTATCGGCCTGTTTAGCCTGTGCTTCCTTCAACCGACGAACTCTTAGACGTCGGTCGGAGTTTGCAGAGGAATTTTTTGGGGCCAGTTTTGCTTATAAAATGCCGTCGGAGACTCCGACTTCGCATCTAGTGAAAAAACGGAAGGAAAAGGACTGACACTCGCGGCCCGTGGTTTCGGCTGAAGCCACGGCAAGGCCTACCGCGAGTGTCTCAGTTTCGGCAGAAACAGAGTCCTCGGAGATTCCTACTTCCGAACTCATTCAGCCGACCACCGAGGCCCGGGAGGCCCCGGCTGAGTCGGCTACCGAACTACCTACCGAAACCAGTGTTCAGGAAATGTACGACACCATACCTTTGGACATTTCTACTCCTGCACGTGGGGCAGCTAGACCCCCTGCTTCCATGTCCATTAAAGCCTTTTCTAGGGCTAAAGCTACCAAACTATCTAAAGCTTTGCCTACCAAAACTACCTCCCACTTTCCTGTAACACGTACAGTCTTAAATATTGTATGCTGAGGCTTTTTTACCTTATTTTTTATGCAGTTATACTTTCATCATGTTCTGATTATAAAGTATGTAGATGTTCTTCATGTTTCACTGTTGCAGTCATTACATTTGGGTAATCCTGCTGGCAGGTTGCCCTCAGTCAGCCTGAATTCCAAAGTCTTGGGTCCTGCATCGGCTGCTTTTGCCCCTTCCCTGATGTCAGGTCATCAGGGGTATAAAAGAAGCAGCCGACGCCATTTTCTTTAGTCTTTCTTGCCTAGTGGTGCCCGATGCAGAAGCAGTTCGCAAGTGCCAGTCAGCCGACTCCTGAGATTTTCGTGTTCGAGTTTCAGATCCGAAGTCTTCATTAAAAGCTAAGTACCCCATTGGGGAAACTTTTTTCTTGCTCCAGACCGATGTCAGAAAAAGTTAATAATTATATTTCTTGTGGAAAGCAAATACCTCATAAGGACTTTCACTCTTACTGTATTCCTTGCCTAGGCCCTGACCATGACGTTTCTAGTTGTCGGTTTTGTGCTAGATTTAACCAACACACTATTAAGCGTCGGTACGATTTTGCACTAAGCTGTTTTGGGCACAGATTTAATTATACATTGCCGTCGAATAGCCATCCGACTACCGGAGTTCATAAGAAGCGCAAAGAAAAGGAAAAAACAGGCAACTGAGGTTCAAAACCGACGACGAAGCTTCTCCTAAGCCAGTCGCCGGTTCGCCATTTCTCAGTGAGGCGCTTTCGCAGCCCCTGATGCCCGCTACTTTACAGTCACAGGCCGCTACCGACTCCCACTGGAAACTCAAGGTATTAGAGCCTCGGAGACTATTCCCTCAGATGGGTCCGGAGCCGCTGAGCAGGTATCGGCTTCTGAGGGTGTTTTCAGACCTAACAATTATGCATTAAACTGACTACAGTTTCAAAGCCAAAGACTAAAGCACCTTTAAAGGCAAAGAAACAAGTTCACCAGCCACATGGACAGGCCTCCATGCCCAAAAAAGGGGGTTCCCATCCCCCTCCTGATAAGAGGCCTAGGCAAGAGACAGACTATGAATCTTCAGATCAGGTTTCCATTTCCTCAGATTCCTCCTCTGATCAGGAATATTCTCTTCCCCCCTATAAGGATTCTGATGCTGAAGAGTCTATCCCTTCAGCTTCTCCTCCTGAGGACTATTCCTTTGGGGAAACCTTGCATATAATGAGGGAGTATTTCCATTGGGAGAGCCAAGATTTTTCAGAATCTAAGAAGAGGCTCAGGGACTTTATTCTACTTCATTAACACAGGCATCTAGCTATTCCACCTGTGTTAGACATTGTAGATGATGTGTTTTCAGAGTCTAGTCTGACCCCTGACTCCTTACCTCCAGCACTTGTTAAGCCTGACAGATACTACAGGGTTCCTGACTCTCATAAATTCCTTTTCAAAAACCCTGCTGCAGACCCAGAAACTATTTGTCAGGGTCCCAAAGGGGTTAAGGCTTCCACTGCAAAAAATCCTACCCCCTCTGACAGAGATTCTAGGGCACTAGATAGATGGGGAAAAAAGATTTACACATCTGCTACCTTGGCTTGTAAGGGCCTTAAACTGCCAGTTTCATATGCTCAAATATCAGCAATATGTCATGACACTGCTTAAACAGAAAATGTTGGTAAATTCTGAATGTGCAGATAACAAAAAAATGCAGGATTTATTGCATGCAGCTGAACAAGTTGGAAAACATACTTTGCAATGTGGTTTTGATTCTCTATAGAGGCCTCCTGCAGGGCCGCAGTAACGGGTTCTGTTATTAGGAGGCATGCTTCATTAAAGGAGCAAAATCTGCCTGATCATGTCAAAGCTAAATTATTACATGCACCATTACATCATGATACTTCGTTTGTTGTTAAGGCAGAAGAGGTGTTAAAGAAAATGGAGGACAAAGCTAAATCTATGCAAACGGTCAAAGATTTTTTACAAGTACAGCCACCTAGGTTTAGCAGGCACTGGCCTACAACAATTTGGTCCTTTCCAGTGTCAGACAGACCTCAGAGGGGCAGATCCAGACATCCTAGAGGCATATCCCAGCCACAAGGTTCGTACAGGTCTAAACAGTGGGGTGCTTCTACCTCCAAAAGTGGAGAAGACAAATCACAACCTTACAGGAAACAGTCCCAATGACTTCCCCCTGCCTGCACCAATAACTTATTTACTGGCAGCACCCGTAGGGGGAAAAATAGCACTTTTTTCTCAAACTTGGCACATTATAACCCAGGACAAATGGGTCCTAGACAGTGTCACAAGGCTACAAGTTTCACTTCCATACCCTGCCAAGGGCAAACGGTTGGCCAGACCTGCCAAAAAATCAATGGACAGAGGCTCAAAAATAAGTCTCATGCCTCATGGACATGGGGGCTATTCAACAAGTGCCACAGCAAGAGCAGGGACAAGGATTTTACTCAAGACTGCTCTTGGTACCCAGAAAGGACAAAGCATGGAGACCAATACTGGACCTAT